>NW_009592900.1:0-2091 GCF_000690535.1 Cariama cristata
AATTTCTACCAGAAAGACCTTCTGGATAGAACCAAATAATAAAGCAGAATCAGATCCAATAAGAATCTCTTCTCAAAAATATCTCTGATTGCAGCTTACATTATTTACTGTGAATCACCAACGATTTGGACTCACCTTGATGGTCTATCCGACATACTAACTAGATGAGTCCCGAAGAACAGAAAACACAATAAAACTATGGAAATACAAGAAATTTATCAAAAGTGTATGAAGCAGCCTAGTTAAAACCTAAGTAGCTGGAAAAAAAATAAATTGCAAAACACAAAATAACCCACCACGGGAGATGGGTCGATAAAAATAGGTGAAGGCTATCGCCTTTTCTGAAAAACAGAGATCTGAGCCAACGATACGCATCTTTGTGGCACCAGATATCAAGTAGAGACATACTACAAGATGGAAAACAAACAGCCTGCTCTGGAGCACAAAGACAGCTTTGGAAAAGATTCTGACAGAACAAGAAGCATCGTCACAGGGATTAGAGAGGTTCTGAAGGGGTCCAAGAGACCAAAACAGTCTCGAGGGTGCAACGAGAGAACTCAAAAAAGCGCAGGTGTCCTGAGGGGACTGGGGACCGAATGGAGGTGCACCAAAGGGATGAGAGGACCGAAGGACCGACCGGGGTAACGGATGCAGACCCAGAAAGGGTTCTGAGTTGAAAAGAGGGGTGCAAAGTGCCCTCCCAAGCCAAAAGGGGGCTCTAGGGTACAGGGGATATCTCATGAGAACTCGGCAAAGGGAGCAGAGGAGTCCTGAGGCAGCCTGAGAGGCCAAAGAAACCTCAGAGATAACAATGAGGAACTCTGAAGGGCATTTCAATGAAGTACAATGTCATCAGGGGGCCGGGGGCTGAACAAAGGCATCCTAAATGGCAAAGAGTAAGATAAGGGCGCTCTGAAGAGCACAAAAAAATAAACTCAAAAGGGAGCTAAGGTGCTGCAAGCATGCTGCTGTGGAGTATAAGAAAGGACTCAGAAGAAATTGTGAGAGAGGGTAGAGGAAATAGAAGGGGACAGGGTAAGAAAAGAAGGTTTGGAGACACAGTGAGGGCCTTGGAGTCTCAGGAGTACATCTAGGGGAACTACAGATGACCAAATGAGAGAGGAACTGAACGGAGACACCCTCGATGGCAGAGAGAAAGATAGAGGAGCACTGCATAGCAAAGAAAGGCAGGAGGCTCTGACAGAACAAGAGAGATGGAAGGGCAGATAAAGTACTACAAGGTGCCGTGGAGATCAAGCAAGGTCTCAGGAGGCATCGTGACTGTAAGCAGGGTGTTGGGGGGGGTTGACGGGCAAAAGAAGGCTTGGGGACACCAAGGAGGAACCAGGGTGATCATCACAGAAGAGTACAGATGGTCTCGGGTGTTCAGGGACCGAATGTGGGAATCCTAAAAAGCGTAAAGGAACTAAAGAGTGCTCTTATGGCTCAAAGACAGCCCCGCCTAAAGCAGTCCAAAACCAATGTGGAGAATGGTCCCAAACAGAAAATTCCAGAAGTTAAAGCTGTTGCTGGCCCTCACCTTCCCTTGGCAGCCCTTTCACAGGCACACCAACACTGGGCCTCTGCCCTTGCTTACCCACCTAACTGTTCCCACGCTATTACCCACTCAGGCCACAGTGTCCAGCTCTAAAATTGGAATGTGGAACAACAGCATCTAAGAAAGAAACATTGTATCTATAATACAGAGCAGAGAGAGAAATTTACAAATGGGGACATGGAGCCAGAGTGAGGGGGTGTGGGAATTGTGAATTTCTAAAGGACAGAGGGGGTGAAAGTTTAAAAAAATTTGGGATAGGAAAACAGAATGATGGAGAAAGACAGAAGTAGCCATTGACTGCCGGACAGAGAATGAAAAAAAGAGGGAGAGGGAATAGGACAGAAGCACAGAGAGAAAAAAATAAGTGGGAAGTAGAACAACACAGAAAGAGTGGGACTTGGAGGACAAGAGAGGGAAGGGTACAGGGAAGTGAAAAAAATTACAGGAGTGAGAGAAAGAGAAGGCACAGGGGACAGGGAGGGATCAGAATGCAGAAGAAGGGCAACATGCCCCCAAGGGTCCAGGACTCACTG
>NW_009592901.1:0-20561 GCF_000690535.1 Cariama cristata
GGAAGGCAAGCAGAAAAGCTCCACATAATTACAGCAAAATAATGAAATGGAGAACCGAAAACGAAGATGTGACCAAGTGCAGAAGTTTTTCAGTAGAAGAATGTTTTGAAGCCTCAGGAGCTACAAGTCACCAGATGGCTCTTCTACATACCAGCAAGTAGGTGGCAGCTGAACCAGGAAACTGTTGCAGGACATAGAATCACAGAATCCTTATGGTTGGAAGAGACCTCAAAGATCATCAAGTCCAACCATATACCTGATGCCACCATGCCTGCTAAACCATGTCTTGAAGCGCCACATCCAAACGTTTTTTGAACACCTCCAGGGACGATGACTCCACCACCTCCCTGGGGAGCCCGTTCCAATGCTTAACAACTCTTACAGTGAAGAAGTTGTTCCTAATGTCGAGCCTGAACCTCTCCTGGTGCAACTTGAGACCATTCCCTCTAGTCCTATCGCTAATTACTGGGGAGAAGAGACCAAACCCCACCTTGCTACAACCTCCTCTCAGGTAGTTGTAGAGGGCAATAAGGTCTCCCCTCAGCCTCCTCTTCTCTAGACTAAACAACCCCAGACATGAGTCCTTTTGAAGAAAATCTTACACTGTACACCTGGGTGAGATGCCAGTTCTAACCCGAGAGAATTGTCACAGAAGTAGTTTGAGCAATGCTTACAAATTACTTAGGCCTTGCCCCAGTCAACCCCCTTGCTCCCAAGGACAAGGGGCACTATTCTAAAACAAAAGACATACCAAATCCAGAGCATTTGTAATCACTTACAACCTGGTCCTCTATCAAGCTATAGACCTGTCCCTGAAATTCATCTCAGGTGCTAAATATTCCCACTAACAGGCTACTTAAGTTTCTCTGTGCAGATTACCTGGTCAGTGCAGCCCAGCTGCATCAAATGCAGAAGATAGATGCAGTTTCCTCTAGCTTATTTTTTTAAATTTAGCTTGTCAGGGCAGGGAAGACATGATGTTAATTACTTTGACTGTAACAGGGCTTATTTCTGCAGGGAAGTCCTTGGATCACTATATGGAACTTCCTCATCACCAGCTTTTAAAATAAAAAGACAGACAAGACTAGGTCAAGGTACAAAAGATGGCTACAAACATATACAGATGCTTTATTTACCTTCCCTCATTACAGATTTGACTTCTTTAAAACATTTATCAGCAACAATACTGCAGGTACATATGAGTTTTCTATATAATCCACAGCTTCCACCCCTAGTATCATTTCATTATTGCCATCTGAAGATCTACTGTTTGCACAGCCACGGTCACGTTATGGTACAGGCAATAAGCATTTTCTAAAAGCAATTAAGGAATTTGTGAATTTGTATAAAATAAGAGTTCAGTACAGCTGAAGACCAGTCAACTATCACAAGCTAACTATAAGCTTTTTTTATTAAGGGGAACCAGTGACCGAAGAATTCAAATAATCCATGGGCCTTCGAGGTGTTCAGCATACTACACTTTTGCTATGCTCTTGCAGTGATTGTCGCATATAAAATTGTACTCTGTATCAAGCAACTTCAGTTTTCAGGCTGACCTCTTCAAATAATTTATTCATATGTCTAGAAGGAAGAGGAATATATTGCAGCATAAGAACAGCTCTCTAGTCATCTGAAAATGTCATGCAAATGTTCGGAAAACAGCCCCAATTATGAGAGAAAATCAATATAATATCTGAGACAAGAGATCACTTTTTAATCAGATTGCACTGATATTTTTTTATTCTATACTTTGGATGAATACATCCATTAAAAAACCAAAACTGCACTAAATAGGGGATGACCAAAGGGAATATCTCTATACACTGAACTACACAAATGGCTGTTCTAAATCAGAAAAAACTTAGCCTAAAGTTCTACACACTTCTCCAACAGCTTCTAAAGAACAGAAGTCCCTAAGACGAAGACACCAAACCTAAAATACAGCTTCTTTTAGTTCTGTGTACTGATAAGCAGAACAGTAATCAATATGCCAGCAACCATAGAGACAATCACAAAATCCAATTATCAGTTAGTTTTTTCAGATATAGCTTTAAATTATTCCTGGATGCAAAACATATTACATTTTTTACCAACCAACATCAGAACTGGAAGACCATAATCTTCTTGGGCTTATATTTCCTGAGATCAGTCTTACCTGAATACAGGAATCTGGTGCAGAAGAGCTATTTTTCTAATACCCTTCCACCCACAGCAGTAAGAGTGCTTCTGATGTAATGAAGGCATTCTTGAAAAAAGATGGTTCCAGCTCAAACCTCTCACACAGGAACCACAGCTTCTGCCATGACTGTTTGTAAATCGCCCCAATCAGAAGATTCACCTGTATCTGCAGCCAGCCTTAAAGAACCAGCATCATGTCTTACACAGGGCATGCTGATTTCATTTGCAAAACAAAATTTTAAGATTTACCCAAAGCACAACAATATAAACATGAATTTTAAGTGCTTTTGTACCATGACTAATGTAGAATCCAATCTCACTCACTTTTTAAAGAGTCTTTATTGTTCGGGGAACAGATAAAAATGTTTTGAAAGGCCTTAGGACATATTGCAGAAACAAAGCAGTATTTAATGGTGTGTTCTCTCTTTCTGGTGCCAGACACGCAGCCCTGTTTGTTAGAGCCCACATTATTCTAACTGCATAGTTATAATACACGTATCAGTTTGACACACTCGGTAAACTTCTCCAAGTAAGCACTCTTTTTTGCACTTAATTGGAAAATTTGCATCAGGAAGTATTGTCAGCTCTAGTAGGCAGCATCCTAAAGCAAGTCCTTTCTCAATAAGAATTATTATGACCAGAGTGTGTCTTAGTTCTCATCCAAATGCCACTGCAATCACTCAGGATCTCAGCATGCTTTAGATAAGCTCCTATAATCACATCATGTCATACAATCATAGGATCACAGGATAGTGCTGTTGCAAAGGAAGCTCAGGAGGTCTCCAGTCCCCATCCCCCTGCTGAAAGCAAGGGTAGCTGTGAGCTCAGACCATGCTGCTCAGGACTTTCTCTAGTTGTAGGGATGAAAAGTACAATCTAATCTTTACCTCTATCCCAGGGCAGATCAGCTAAGCTATTGCTGGCGTATTAGTGTAACATAACCTTGAATTAAAAGATGGCATAGAGAAAAGAGTTCTGCCTTCTTCAGGTTTTCATTGTCAGTCATTTTAATCAAGGCTCCTGCTAATTCATGTTTTCCTCCTTTGGACTCTCTCTAAACTGTTCAAATCTTTGGATTCAGTGGACAACACATAGAAATGACATCCTTACCAACACGAAAAAAGGAAACTCAGTCCAGAACCTTAGTTTATACAGGTGAATTTCCTAAAGGAAGTATATTTTGGATTTTTCTGAGCAACTGCAGAAAAGAGTTCTTTTCTCCACAGGAAGACATATAATTCAATTAGGTTTCTTTATTAAACATCATAATGTATGCTTATAAAATCACAGCGGGGGCACATGTATTGTATTCTTACCTTCTCACTTCTGCTCCAGCTGAAGTATTTTGTATTTATGTGATTGACATTTTGGTTCCCACATACATCTGATAAGCTTCCTGCAAAGCTACAGGTGATTTTTCTAGCTATTCAATTAATCCAGCCAGTTGGCCCACTCAATAATTACTGTAAAGGCCTCTTAATTCTTATTGGGAGTAGCAGATAATTTATATTCTTGGTTGGAGAGAAATCTGGAAAGTAATTTACTTACACAGACATTTTAACTGAAACTTTTAGCTTGCGAGGTTATTAAGCATCACCCTATTTTTTTCCTTAGCTATGATGATATTTTGTACGTGGCTGAGTGCCCCAAAAAATACATTCCTGTCAAAACACTCTATCGGCATTTACTTTTCCTCTTGTTTATTATATCTCCATCAACAACACCTTGTATGATGTGTTCTTTGTATATAGGACTACAGAGAGTAATAGCAGCTGCATGCACTAACAGACATCTGGCAAATATGAGATTTTCTGGAAAAAAAGCAGTTTGCATCCATATTTCTATCACTAATTCACCAGCATAGGATATCATGTATGCTTTCTTCGTCAGACATGTTGAAATGCCATCTGAGTAAATGTAATGGTACATAGACTAAGTCTTAGCAAGATAAAATTAACACATTAACTCATTATTACTTGTTAATGAAAAATTATTTGGTATGATCTCTTGCCATATTTTAAAAACATATAAGAATTAATTGGTGCCTCATCATAAAAAAGTAAGGTACCAAGCCAATATTCAGTCAACTGTGAAAGCCTGCTTTATGGAAGAATAATCCTTTGAATGCAACCTAATGCAAAAAACATAGCCCTGATTCAGGATGTCCCTGAATCTTGAAAATTATCACTACACAGATGCTTTCTTCTAAGAAAACATCTGCTGTTTTGTCCATTGTCAAAGAAAGAAAGGACTCTCCACTATGGGCCTTTCTGTTCTGTCTGATACGCGTGGTTCTTCTTTTGCAGTGTTTCCCAATAGAATATGTACTCATTTGTTCGAACGTGAGGAGATGTAATTACATTATTGTACAGACAAGGAGAAAATGGGACCTTGTATATGTTAAACAATGAACAACTAGGTGGAGGTACTATCTGTATTCCCTTTGCATTAAGACAAAGCCCTACATAAACATCTTCCATATATATATACTTTATCATTACAGAAGCACTGACAATTTTTGAAGCTAGGTCTCCAGAAAAGACATAGCCAGCTCCTGAACAAAAAGGATGGTATTTATCACCTGGGTAGTCTTCTTCTGATATGTACCATTTACTTTTTATACTCCAAGCAGGCTTACACCCCTTCATAAGACAGCCTGTGAAATAATTTTGTGGAGGAGGTGAAAGAGGCCTGAGGAGCTTTTCTATTAGGTATATTGTATTAACAAAAACATCACTGTCTGTCTTCATAACAAAGCTTGAGCCACTGCAATATGAGGCAAGCCACTTCATGCCCATCAAAGGTTTAAGAGTTAAGTTATGGTAAGTGTCCAGGAAGTCCTGTTGAGTAATATCGTGATATCGCTCACTTTCTCTCAGTAGGACCTCATTTGGACCCTTGCTCTCAATGCCCAGCATAAACAACTGAACAAACTCAGCTCCTGGAACCACAGATTCATTTCCCCAGGTTTTTGTGATGGAACTTCAGTGCTGAATTTCAGCAGCTGTGGTGGCTATTAGCGATATCAAGAAAGGTGTTTTATCTTTACACTTCTCCTTTCCATTAATAATGAATTTAAATGACCGTGTTGAAGTGGATCTGTTTTTTTCCTCCAGATTTCTCATTTTCAGCTAGTCATTCTCCATTTTCTTTCCATAAGAATTTTCTGAAATTTGAAATAATTTTTTTATGTAAAATATTTTCACTTTCCATCTGAAGATTATCATACCTTTTGTAAAAAGTATGTCTTTTTCTTCTATGTCATCATTGTTTTGAATTTTACTTTCAGGTAGAACAGCAAGGTGATCAGAATCCAAAAAAACCCAGAAAATCAACTATATTGCTGTAAAAGAGGAGGCAGCAATCAGGAAAACATTTATCTTGGTGCAATCCCAAGGAAAGGTGAAGAATCCACTACAGTAGTTCATGTAGATGCACAAAAAGCTATTTTTTAATTGGACAGATATTTTGTCAGAAGAGCACTTAATTTGCAATTGTTTTCCTCAGTGACACAAGAAGATAAAAGCAATCTGCAGGCTTCCGATTCTTCAGGATTCCTTTTTTTTTTTTAATGAAAAGTATCCCACTATTTCATCTTAGAATACATTGTAAAAATTTTCATAGAAGAAAAAAAAATCTTTGAAAAAAATTCATTATTTCATTTTCAGGCTTTTCTTCCTAAGAGAAATACAGTATGATAAATACAGTAATAAATAAAACTAAATACAGTATTAAAAATAGTAGTTTTCTCAGAACAGAACTTATCCAGATATATATTTAAATATTGGAATATATGTAAAGTTTAAATGTGAATTTAATCCAATAATACAAGCAATCTTTTAATATTTTTATTATATATGCAAAATACCTGTCAATCTTTCAATATGGTTGTCTGCAATACCAATAGCAGGGTACTGAACACATAAGCGGTAAGGTAGAAAGTGGAATATATATTCTGTTTCAAATGCATACATTTATTAAAACACGCTAAAAATATACACATTTAAAGTAAAGATTATAATTGCTATTCCAAATGCTACAACACTCCTTTTTAGGTTATTAAAACTGAAGATAGATAGCTTAATTTCATGTAAGCTTTACAAAATGTTATTGTGTAATTGAATAATCCAAAGGTAATGAAAGATTATGACTGATTATGGATTCACAGCCTTGGACACTATTGTGATAAATCACATGGCAGGTACCTTTGGCTGTTTAAAAGTTAGATACATGGTTGAAAGTGATTGTCTAGGCTATATAAAACGTTAATGCAGACAGAGAGAGAGCATTTCCAGAGGCAAACTTAACCATCAAAAGATAGGTGTCTTAGATGAGATGAAGTGCCCCTTTCCAGCATCTACCTCTGTAAAGAACACTTAAGACAACTGGCTTAGGCTGGATCCATACATTTTAAATGGCTTCAATTGAATGAGTTGGATCCCATCCTTCTAGAGTGCAAGCACAGGTAAAATACAAATACTGGAACAATGAAAATACTGTAGCTTTGGGTAGTTTTTTGTGATTTCCATAATATCTAGTTTCAAATTCAGGCTTCCTTCAACTAAATGATACAGAAATTTATCTAAGTCTTGGAGATGTACCACAGTTTACAGAGAGAGGGAGATAATCACATGTATCCACCACACCACAAACTGGTAACACCCAAGAATGCTATCTGGAAAGATGTGCAAGTTAACTGTACTAAACTGCTTTTCACAAACTGGGCTCTGAAGAGTTGTCTAAATGTATTCCAAAATGAGTTGCAAAAGTATAGTAAGTCAGGCTTTTTCAAATTTTTTGTGCCAAAACACTACTTGACAGATGCAACAACTAGTTCACAATCAAACAGCAAAATTCAACACTTCTTACCATCATCTTTGAAAGTGCAGATTCATCCCAGTCATACAACCACGGTATTTTTGGGACAAACTCTTCAGTAGTTTCTTGCTGATTCACAAAGAAATGACAGACTTGGGAGGACTTAAATAGAGTCAGGGATCCTATCTCTGTGCCCATGGAGAACCTGAAGATAAGCTTACAGGCCCTTGAGCTTCTGTTCTAAGTCCTTTCCAGAGGAATTACAAATTAACACAAAGGAGATCACACCAGGACATTCACCTTTCTATTTGAAAGGGAAAAAACACTCTGTCACTTGTAGCAATGAAGAGTCAGTCTATAAATTGAGGTTGGATTTAACCATTTTAGAATATGCCATACAAATGTAAACTAAGAAATGAACTTATTCTCAATTATAATTTAACCTGGATAAAATAGATGTTGATTAATCTGAAAGCAAATATGTGGTGGATTACCCTTGGCCAGCATCCAAACACCCACCCAGCTGCTCACCCACTTCCTCCCTTCTCTACAGGACAAGGGGAAAAAACAGGATGAAAAGCTTGTGGGTCAAGATAAAGACAGGGAGATCACTTCGCAGATACCATCAAGGGCAAAACAGACTTGGGGAAAATTAATTTCATTTATTGCTAATTAAAATACATTTGGATAGTGAGAAACAAAAACAAAACCAAAAATACCTCCCCTCCATCTTTTCCTGGGTTCAACTTAGCCCCTTTACCTGTCCTGCCAGCAGCAGAAGGGGGTTGGGGGTTAAAGTCCCTCCCTGCTCCTCCTCCTGTTCAGAAAAATCTGCTCCATTGTGAGCACTTCAAGGGCCACAGTTCCTTCAGGAAATATCCAACTGCTCTAGGTTTAAGAGAAAAAGGGCATAAGCATATTCTATTATAAACTAGTCAGTAGTTCAACTAATGCAACTCACATGTATCATACACCCATAAAATATGAAGAACACAGTGAGTAATGGCTTACCTCTAGCAATCTTCCTTCTCATGTTTTTAGTTCTTTAGAAACTCTGTGTTTTGACATATTAACATTTCAAATATCCAGGATCCAAAACCCAACGTAAATATAAAGCAACATAAGAAAGAATGTAGGCAGTACCACTTCAGAAGGCGAGAAGCATTTCTGTATTCACTAATTGCTTTGCTGCTATTTGAAATGTGAGAACTTCAGCACATGAAAATATTACAGCAAAAGGTAATTTTCAATGTTTTAAGTGTAATTCCGCATGGCAATTTTCTTGACTAAGCTAAAACTATTTTGTCAAAGTCTTTTTTGACTTCTTTTGGTTTTAACACTGCAATTCTATTAGATGAAATCCTGGTTCCATTGTGGAAAGAAGAGGAACTTCTAAGAAGACTTTTCTAACAGACAGCTAGAATATTTGTTGTTTCAAGTTTGATAGAGTTATTACAAGATTAGTAGAGAATTCATGTTGTAGAAAAGCAAACAGTAGATATGTCTGAAAAATTAATTATATTTTATCTTGCTTACAACTTTTAAAAATGCCAAGAAGCTCTCAAAATACAATCCTCCTTTTCTGTTAAAATTCTTCCCAGAAAAAAACCAAACAACATACCTTGAAAATAAATTCTTACACACAATAATTACCCATACAACTAAACCCAAACAATTAGAATTCATGAAGATTATTTTTCTAAAACAAACCGTGTAGCAAAGTTGGAATAATAGCTGCCATGTACTTAAGGTGCCTCAGTGACACACTGATTATTCACACACACGCATTTAATAACATTCAGATTTTAACATTACATCAGATATGCTGAAAGAAGCCAGAATTAGGCTGTATTAAAATAATAAAACGGAAGAAGAATAATAGAAAGGAGGAGGAAAAAAACCCAGAAAATTAATTAGGAAAAAAGAAAGGAGATGAATATGGTACTTTTTGTTTTCACTCTGTTTATGTTACTTTTTCCTTATTTATTTAAAAACAACAGACTTTACAGCTCATGAGTGAAAATCTACCTCACCAAGTTCTAATTCTACCCTATCTTGTCCCAGATTTTTGGAAGAATTTCAAAATACGACGAACAAACCCCTCACATTCTAGAAATACTTTGATGTTTTCCCAGCTTCTTGAAGTAATGAGTTTTGAAGTCCAGCCTTTTCAAGGTGGTCACAGAAATGGCAAATTTCAAATTAATCTTTTGAGAAAATGATACATGTGTTTGAAGATGCAAACTAGAGGTTGCCAGAAAGCATGGGATAGCTAATTTAATTTGAAATTGACGGTTGGTAGACAGGTCGTAGTATCTTGACTACTTTGTTTCAATTTAGTTAAGCTGACTTTTAGTCAAATTGACTAAACATACATAAAGGGATGAGCTGGGAAGTGAGGGAAGAGCAGGAGAAGCACCCACCTAAAATAAAGCCAGCCTCCGCTGGAGAGCAGCTCTGCTCAATGCTTTGCCACCTGCTTGCAGCCCTTCTGGCTCAGCAGAGAAAACAGTCTTCTGTTAAGACTAGTTTGCAAAAAGTCCCAATCCCCACCTCCTGCTTGATCTGTAAGAAGTCCCAGGGATGACCATAGCATTACTGAGATGAATCCATAGCCATTTCACCTCTCTTTTTTTGAAACCTGTATTTCATTTCAATCCTACATACCACAATATTTGGAGGATTAATTTGGGCATCTCAGTGACATTCCCTCTCAGTGGTTATAAAAGGAAGAAGGGATATTGCAGTTTCTATCTTTGAAGCAAGCTCTACTAATTTATTCTAGAGTTATAGGTGAAAAAAAGCTTTCTTAAAGGCACACAAGAACCAGGAAGCTAGTTCTACTCCCTTTTACCAGCACCATTTGGCTTCTCAGAAAACCCAGGCAGTTCTACTATTGTTTACACACATAAACTCATCCAAATGCATACTGCTAAGGCTTGAGTCAGTGGTGGAGAGAAGGAAGTGAGAAGGAAAAAAAATTTTTGTCTTGGTATGCTTTATTGGAAAGATCTGCATTCCGTTATTTCAAAATTTGAAATATGGTTTTATTTTGCATAAATGACTTGGTATGTATATCTTTAAAACCACTTTCTCTTACAATAATTACAGCAATTTGAACAGCAAATGGCTTAATAAACTGTGAAGGGAATTAAGCACTTTAAAGAAAACACCAAAGAAGTATGTTAATAACACTTCAAAGTATTTAATGAGCATATGGAATCAATTTAACAGACATACGATGTATTTATTTTCTAGTGTTCTGTAAAATCTTTGTATATGTACTTTTCTGATTTCAATTATGCCTAGACTGAGTTAATCTCATCAAAATGCTACTTCTGCACAGAAACAATATTTACTTTTTTTCACTGGCACATCTATAAAACTTTTTTTAAAAAACAAAACAGGAATATGTGAAAAACTGAAGAAGAATTTTAGGTTCTCTTTTTCTTTACAGAAGTGCACTGCAGATTTAAAAATATTCTTAAAGGAGAATTTAACAGCAACAGCTATCCTAGGGTTTGCCTGTCTCTAGTCAGCTGCTATATCAATTTTTCTTGAAGTACACGTGGAAATGTGGATGCTAAATATTTAATCATATATAAACAGCACAATTCCCTGTTCTTATGCAAGCAAAGTACAATTCTTATATGTAAAAATTTGTCATGGGACAAAAAGGGAACACACTGCATGTGTGGGGCCAAGAACTTTTTGTTAGTCTAACAAAACTGTCCAATCAAAAAATGGTTACTAGTTTAATTATTACCAAAAAGGGAAGGGGGAGGGATATAGTTCCACACACTGTCCCCAGTATCTCCCCTGTTTCTCTCATGTCATTCTCACCTTTTTTAGTACCCCTCCTATGAATCAGTGGTGCCAGATTTTCTCAAGGAGGAGGTGGAGGAGAAGAAGGGTTATGGTAAACTGTCAAGCCCCATGTTCTCTACCAGAAGGAACATCCTGATGTTGATGAAGTGTCTTCCCTACCTGAGAATCCACTAGTGCTAATTTTCATGTATTTTCCACTATAACACTTTCCTCTTTCTTCATTGGTTCTCAGTTCCACGTGAAACCTGATTTTATTATGCATGTTGTGTTTATGTTGGATATTTCTTTTTTGTTCTCGTTGTTATGGCTAAATCCAGTTTTACCCAGCTCCCAAGTAATTAACTACCGGTGGCACTTTTCCTCGGTTATCATCCCGTACCTGCACTCCTCCATATTACACTATACTTTTAAGTTAGGGTCATAAACAGTTACTCAACACAGAATAGCTATTTACTGCAGAAATACAGCAAAATGACTATAAAAATATGTGTTATGCCACATACATGTGGAAAGCTGAACTAAAGTTAAAACTAATCAAGTAATAGTAAACAAATCACTACACAATTTGCTGTTACTGCTTAAAAAAGCCAGAACCAAGCTTCAGGCACACAAGGCCAGATCAAACAGATGTGGCCTGTTCTGAGGCTTGCAGAGTTCATACAAAGATAATGGACCATATCCTGTTAACTGACCTGAAGAAGGAAACAGTATGTATCTTCATGTGAAATACAAGCAAGGGTGTGCTTGGGAGCACAGTATGGAGGATGATCTTGGCAATGCTGCAGCAATTTTGCTGTCTGGTGTGGTTTGGTTCACAGCAGTAAAATTCAACAGAACTGTGATGGAAATTGTTAAAAAATAAAGACAGTAAATATGTCATTGATTTAGAAGTGGTCAGCACCATTATTTCAGTTGAAGGCAGTTAAGGTTAAATAAAAACATTACTAGATTTTCATATTTCTATTTCATATCTATCAAAAAATATTATTTCCTCAGTAGTCTGATAAATGGCTTTATCAAGATATTAGCATTCATTGGAAAAATAAAAAAGTCTTCCTGGTATACAGCTAAGCAGTGCTAACCTAAGAATAGATGCCTCTGCTCTCAGATAAGACAGGAATACATATGGAGAAGAGACTCTAGCTTCTGAAAACGCCTGCCAGACTAGTATGTCAAAGCTACCTCAACTACATTGTGTGCTTTGAGAAATAACGCTTGATTTTAAGAGAAAATTTAATTGGGTGTTGCTAGAAAGTATCATTTTTAATACGGAGATGTAAATATAAACTGCAACCTAATAAAGTATGCTTTATTGTATTTGCCCTTCTTTCTACAAAGGGATATTCACATAAGCACATACTATAAGCACCTTATAGTATTTTTGCTCACATAAGCATAAGCACCATACTAATGAAATAAGATATTTACTTAGGTCTTTTTCCTGATTATGAGAGTAGGAAAAATAAGAGTTCTCTAAAATATTTAAAATATTTTTATTTGTTTTGGTACTGCATTTATGCCTAAAATAGAACAGTGCCTTGTTAAAAACAAAACAAACACACACAAACCCACAAACATAAACAACATTTTCTGACTTTTAAAGTCTTCTCCCAGAAAGAATTTTCATAGTGAAGAGATAAGAGATAGATTAAGGTAATAACATAAGCATGCCAAACAATGTGCCATTTGAGCTACATATTATCACTGAGGGAAAGGGGAAGGGGAAAAAGTAATAATATCAAAGGCCAGCCAACAAACCCTCTGTGGATAAGAATGAAAATTTCCACAGCTATTAAAATTTGTTTTCTTCCTATGTCACATCCAGAAATCAAACCCAAGAACTATAAGGTTAATTTACATATGATGTATATCCTTCTACTCCTTATTATGTCAGGTTTTTTTAAAAATTAAAATATACTCTATTCTCAGCAATCATTAACAGTATGCACAGAGGAGAAAATTGATTCCTACTTACAGGGATCATGCAGGAATTTATGAAAAGTCCCAGTTTCCTGGTCTCCCTTAGAAAATGCCTTTCTAGTGGAAAGGAAAATGACACTGCTTCTAACCAGCAAAGATGCTGATCACTGCAGTAATTCTGAAGGAAGACAGCCTCTGTAGTTTTAGGTTCTTTGGCAGATACAAACAGAATATATTTATTTATCTAGGTAGAACAAAGAGAGAGGTTGAATATGGACTGTGTTGAACTGTTTGTGTAGATATCCATAGAAGACGGGAGAGAGAGACCTTAACAGGACTTCTAGACCACAAGTTGCCTCAAAACAGTATCAGTTTTAACTAATCTGTACTTCAACAATTTATACCCCATAACCTTCCAAAGCATCTATTTAGTGCCTCATTACTCCCTCTATTTCCCTAATCCAAACTGATATTCCCAGGCTACGCTTTAAATTCATTACTTCTTGAAGCACTGAAATCAAATATTCTTTTTCTCTGTGAAGAGCATTTGATAACTTTCACCTTGTCCCTTCTCAGACTTCACTTGTGTCCCCAGTTCTGACATGTTTTCTGAACTTCTAACCTTTCTTATTCCTCCTCTTCAGTTGTCTCCAATGGATTGACATCTATCTCCCTGAAAGAACAAAGGGGAAGCATTACAATTCAGGTGAAGCCTAGCATTGGGGGAGTAGAATAGAAGGATCACTTCATGTGCCCTCCAGGCTTTCTCCTTGTTCGTACACTCTGGGAAACATCTGACTTTTTTTGCAACGATCAGATGGTTGATCCACATGATCTGCTAGGAGCTTGTGACCTGCTCCATGCAGGGACCCACTTCCACATGGCTGCTCAGCTTAACCAATATGCTACCTTTATTTCTCACTATCTCAGATAATTTCCGCTTTACCCTATCAATCACAACCTCATTATTTTAGTATATTATTCCAAGCCCCTTGTGAAGCCCTGGTCAATGTAGAATTCCATTTTATAAGAAATCACTGCAAGGTAGTCTCTGAGTTTCCTAGACATTTATATAATTCCCTCAAGGTAGTTTCCTCTGTCCCATAACTCCTTATCCAGTGATTCTGCCCCACTCACTAACATTGAGAAGCACCCTCTCATTAGATACTTGGCTGCTATCCAAAAATCCGAGCATTGTCTCCCCTTATTTCTGACAAAGCAGTAAGTATCTTCAGTAAGCTCGCAATGCTTTTACATAGATTATGGAAATCTTGTCGTTTACCTTATAGTCACTTAGGCTCTTTTCTGAGTTTGGCTTAAGAAACCCGTGTGATCACTGTGTCAGCTATTGTTACTATAGACAGAGCACTAGCCACCCTATTAATTATTTCTTATTTATACACTACATCACAGAAGATATTTGATGCTTTAAACATATATATAAGTACATCATTTCATGTAATAATTTAAAGGCAAACAGTGTTGCTTGTATTAAAGCTATAAAAACGCTTATATGTCTAAGCAATGGCAAAATACACAAAACTTTCCTACAGCCAAAATTGTTTTTCTAGCTTACTTGACACGAAGGGATTTGTAATGATGTCATCTTGTGACCATAGTCAAAACGACACTCTCTCTAGAACTACAGAAACATGTCATTTTTCCATATATTTTAGGTTCAGGCAGCTAGTGAAGAGACAATGTTAGGGTCAAACTGATGGCAGTGGGTACTAGCCTTTGTCCAATTTCTTCGCTTGACCTAAAACTGTTTCCCCACGTTTAGGTTTTCATCAGGTCGTTGGATCTTCAACAGATAGTCCAAACAGAAGGTGACAAACACGACTCCCAGTAGTTTCTGAGTATTAAAAAACCACTTATTTGCATATGTGGAATTGGCACTAGAATTTTATTTAAAAACTATACCTCATACAGAGCCTTCTATCAAGATTTATTTATGAATTTAAAGATACCATTTTAACATTAGGGAATTAGGGAAACTGGGTCTCTGCAAGGATATTACCTCACTACACACAACCACCTCAAGTATTATGAGTTTACTAGTGTATATTACAAGTCATGAAGATAGGGGAGTGGGTTTATGAGGAATTCAATTAAAAATTTGGAATCAGAGGACACAGAGATTATATTTTAAAACAGTTGATGCTAGCAGTAGTCTAATGGGAGTCATTTGCAGAACATGCTTGCTCCATTGATCCTCCACCCAGAGGTGGTCCCATTATGAATTAGACAGCTATTTTATACTCTACATACACATCCATGCAATTGTTTTCTTAAACGTATCAGGACAATATTCAGAAAAAAAGTAGCTTAGACACATGTTAGAAACATTTCATTTTATGAAATTTATCTTTCACTTGTTTGTTGCAATTGTGTCTGGACTCTTAAACTAAGTTTATCATGGGTACAAGGACCAAAACTACATCAGTTTTCTTTATTAACTTTAGTACATGGTTGTGTTTTTATAGGAATTAGGATAAATTAGAATAGCAATTTATACTAGAGAAGTTTGGCTAATTTATATTTCATAATTAAAAGTTCTGGCAATAACGAGTTACTTAGATCAATTACAACAAAAATTAGCATAAATTTAATTATGGGTGTTTTATTATGTGTGGGTAGTTCATAAACAGCTAGTCTTCAGGATTAGCGTCTCCTAATGCCTTGTGTGGATTCCTGTAAAAGCTGCAGAACATTCAAGTCTTTCTTACCTCTTCTCTTGGTTAATCATGAACTTGTATAATTTGATTCAGCTTAAAATGACATGTATAAAGCTTCATTATTTGCTAGAACACCAGCTCCTTGTTTGGTCACCACATGGGGACATGCATATGGAAACTTTTGAGCATTTCTGTTCAGCAGTCACTGGCTGTAATTCAAAGGGCTTGTTCACTGCAGGGATCAGGAATGTTTCTTTACCAATGTAACAGTGTGGGTCTCATGCTCTTTCCTACATGGATTCACTGCAGGGAGTCAAAACACAGGAGAAGTAACCTGGAACCCCTTCCAGCTGGGAAAGGCACTGAATCAACTCTCTCATTTTCTGGATAGAGTACTACCTTCATTGCTGCCACATTTTTTAATGTCACTCTTATGCATCAGGCATGAGCAATGCACTCTCATCAGACCTTCAAAAGATGAAACCAAAATGTTACCTCGTTTGAATATTCCGACTTAGAGGTGAGTTTAGAGGTGAGAATGATAGAAACTGTCAGCCTTTCCCATACAGTTACTGCTGAGAGCATGTCCAGAGGCACTACGCAGAGCCCTTGAGAAATCTCCCCAGTAAAAACATAGACATGAATGGATTTTTCAGGTGCTGTGGAGGCAGATAGAAGTTTAGCTGAGACTTGTTTTAAGTGTATATGCCTGAATTTCACCTTAATCTCCTTTATGTAGTCCATGTTCTGTTGCATTTGATAAAACTCTTTCATTATCTAAATCACAATGTGTATTTCAAGGAGACCAAGGTGATGTTGATCACTGGAGCACTAGGGTTTCCAGGATTGCTAAGCAGGAGCTATCTAAAGCAGGCACAGGTTTTACAACCTAGATTTTCAGGTTCATGGTTCTTTTCTAAACCTTTATACAGATAAGCCCCCTTAATGTAGATGAAAGATCACCTTCATTTAGGGCTTGTTAAGAAAACATGGCCTCTATAAAGAATTTTACCCTGCCTAGGAAACTATGCCACAAATTCCAGACAGATTAAATCCTCATTTTTAGACAATTCCAAAGAAATACCAGCATTGTCATCTACTTGCTGCTCATCATCTAACTTGGTCAGACATCTGCAAATCCAGATGTGAGGGTGTTTGTCTTCTGGCCTAAATGTTTCACAAACACCACATCACGTTTCAGTTCTAAAATAATGAGAAGATGCAAAAAGATGAACACAATGAAATGCAGGGTTAAATAAAATTTTAAAAGCATCTTTACATTCCTGAGTGAGAATATCTATCTATACCCTTCCTGTCAAACTCTTCACCTTTTTGCTAGATCCCCAGGAATCTACTCTCACTCCTGACAGTCAAGAAGGATTCCTTTAGAAGATATTCAGCAAGTTGTCATAGGGTACTCAGGCAGTTGCGTTGTCAGACCTTGACAACTTTCAGTAAAATGGGCCTAAAAGGGCAAAATTTTGGTGCTCAAAAGGTACTTCAAAACAGCAACTTCTTACAATGATTCTTAAAACCAAAATACCCTCCAAATTGATTTAAGAAACCCTGGGAAGGAAGATTTGTTTTAACTTTACATTTCAAGGGGAAACAAGACTTTCAATTAAGATTTCTTAAATTCGCCATTAGACTAAAAACTTCAAAAGTCCAAGCATGCACTGAAGTAATCATAATAATCATGCACTGAAAGTAATCATAATGGACTGAATGATAAGTATAAACAGGAATCGCTGTTCGGGCACTCGTGCCAATGTTCAGGTTGCACAGAATAGAGAACATTTTTCACTTGTATAGAAAAGCTTTGTTGAAATGCTCTAGAAGTTGTACTGGTGGTGATATGTGACTAGTTCTAAGTAGAACTGATAACATTTCTATAGGTCTAACAGGTATTCCTTTATTGCAGCTTAATCTTAGCTGGGCCTCTAGATGGTAGCGTAATACCACTAATAATAACAGGAAGGCACTGTAAAGGAATATGAGTGTTTTCACTTTTATAACTGGCCTATACCCAGCTCATGTTACAAAGTAGTCATAAAATCCATGCATTATCAGTCTCCATAAAACTAGCTGGTAGTTCCAGTCCAGGTTTTATTGGAAAACCATCTGGTTTCCACCATCTGAATTTGCGTTCTTATTGGCCATAACAGCCAAATCATTATTCCCTAGCACAGATCAGGGTTAAAACACTCCATTGTAATAAAATAAGAAATTTTTTATGTTCCTTTAGAAGAAAAAAATAAAATTGTCATTTTAGTCTGGCGCCTAAACTAACATCACTTTTATTTCAGCAATCTTTAAAAAAATAGTCTTATGGGAAAATGAATTCTGAGAGGATTTAGAATGTATCATGTAGTCTTTTCAGTACGTATTTTTGTAGTACTTTAAAATTGCTTTCTTATTCTGCTCTTGATGCTTAGAGTATTTATCAATAAAGTTAGTCAGTTAATAATAAATTTATGCATAAATTGTGCCAAGAAATATTTATGTGTCTTCTATATTGAACAATGGGTTATGATGACTGAGCTGATCGCATTGAAATGATATAATGATTATTTTTGATTCATACTGAGTTTTACTTCCTATGGACAGAGTTGCTGAGTTGTAAAACTAAATTTTCCAAATCACTTCTACAAAGCTTAAAGAAAGCATAGTTTTCTAGTCATTAAGTATAGCACAGTAGATAGACTGAACCTTTATCAAGACACTGTGCACAGTACCTAAAATAATGAGATATTTTTAATCTCTTTGATCACCTCTCAGGCTGGATTTTGAAATGAAGGATAAGATACACTTTTCTTTAGGCCATAGTATTTGCAGTGGAAGACTGTTCCTAGCACACTGCATCATGGGATCCTCTTGACTGGACTAGAATTCACATCACAGGAATTGCGTGATCTTGTTTATAAAAGTGTAGTTAGCTTACATCGTTTGTGAACAAACAGAGTTTAATCCATAGTTTTCTCAAACACGACATAAAACTGCAAAAATCTCTTTAGTTGTATCTAGAAGTGAGATTCAATACTTTTTGAATGATATATGTTGTTCCTATACTCTGTAAATGTCTAACCAAATACCAAGTACTCACAATCCTGAAAAACATAAACACTTTAGTGCCACATAAAATAGAAAGAACCTGTGAAATCAAGATAAATAGCAACACAGTATCCTAAAACAAGCTCTTTTGTCCTGAAGACAATAAATAGAAAAGCAAATGATCAGATGACTTCAGCCACTGAAAGAATATTGGGCTTTCAAACACAAAATTAAACCAGTATTTCCTTGTCAAATACTCAAACTTTTCCATCACAGTACTGGATTACATTGTAACATTTTAAAGATTAGATTAAGATGGCTAATAGGAAATTATGTAATGGAAAGTGGAATTTGTGAAAAAAATTTATTACAACATATTTGATGTATATAGCTGAACTAGGAAAGCCATAATATCTGTAATGTTCTAAAATCAGTACACAAAGTGGGTGATAAACTATTACTTTGGGGATTATTTGCATTCTTCTTCAGTTATACTCTCTCTATTTCTCTTACTGACTTTTGCTACAGCAAATAATGTAGTAGCTGAAAAAAAAAGTAGTTGAATTATTTAATGGGAATCACCTCCTCAAGCAAGTACAGAAAGAAGCATTCAGACATGCACAATTTTTTTCACTAAGTTCTAATATTCTTCTATTTGCTACCATACCCTAAGCTCTTATACCATTTTTACTTGGATTTATAATTCAGTTTTGCACTTCAGAATACTACTGCAAGACTATCACACATAAATAAAACATAGTTTCAAACTATCATACTTATTTTTTCATAACATAGAAGTAGCATGTATGTGGCAGCAAAATGGAAGCTACACTTAACAGCAAAAGCAGTAGAAAGCAAAATTTATTAATACTGAATAAAGATTTTAACAGTTTTCAGAATTGTACTGTGTTGTGTATGTCTGTTGTGATCAAAAGTTTCCAAAGGGAAAAAAAGCCACCATTCTCTGCTAACCTCAGATGACGAAGTCCTCTAAAAAAGGAAGCATAAACAAAAGGCTCCAGCACTAGGATTCTGTGACCACTTGCAAATTTCTTCCTTAGTTTGAAAGCAAGGAGAGACTTTCAGACTTCGCATTCCTACCTGAAATACAACACAGTGCAGTAGTAGGAAAGAGGACAGATAATTGAGATTTGAAACACCACTTGTGTGTGCTAAGACGAAAGATAAGCAGGTCATTCTAAACAAAGGACCGAGACCTTTGGGAAACATAAGACAACTTTTTAATATAAACATGTTTATTCTTTATGGTTGGGATTGAGGTAAATAAAATCTTATGGAAGTATTTTATTGCTTTAGATATGGCAAAAATAAGAGTTGATTGGAAGTTTCTGACTAAAGTTTGATTAAAGAAGCATATGTTCTTTACAAGCTGGTTTATTCACTTTGCCTGTGCATGTAGGAAAGTTCCTTAATTTGTCTGTTTTGTGCTGTCTCCATAGTCTTAGAGAAGAACTTTTCTCTCCAAAACAAATTGAGCACTGAAATGAACCTGGGTTTCACACATCCCAAATAAGTGCCTTAGTTACCAAAACAATACACACACACTCTTACATTTTTTCCTCCTTTTTATATTCTATTGTAGGGCTGCAGAGGGGAAAAAGTTCACAAATAAATTTAAAAGGTTTTGATCGCTTATTGGTACAGTTGAAACACATTTTGAAAGTGGATTATGTCTCCAGGAAACTGTCAGCACTAGTAAAAATAATTGAGGCCAATTCATGAAATCCTGTTAAGCCAAATTTCCTCTAAGGGCATGGTATGAAGGAATGCAGGTTTTGTCCCACTTTTTTTTCATATCTTGCTTCTGAGGCATGGGGGATAATCATATTGCTAACATGAAAAACAATATCTTATGCACAGCCATGCAAAGACAACAATTTAAAAAGTGCTTATGCTTTCCTTCATTATAGAAGCTGCCATAGTCCCTTCATTTTCTTACAGAAACAGTGATACCCTAACTTATTTATTCCTTTTTTTGTAAATAATAGTAAATGGTTCTTCAGATAGGCAATTCAGATTATTGCTTACAAGTGCCATCAAGTTATGGATGCATTAAAGCGCAGCAGG
>NW_009592901.1:20592-79611 GCF_000690535.1 Cariama cristata
GAAACATCTATCACCTCAGTGCTTATGACGTGTCCAAAAAGCTTGAATATTTTAATAGGCTGTAATATATTTTGTCACTGCAGGTCACTTTCACAACTCGCTGTGCAACAAATTATTTAACTATTGCTATTTTATTCTCAAATATCAAAGGCATTAATTAAGATGCAATTGCATGCACCCTCTTGATGTTTGCAATGCTTTCCTCCCATCCTCTAGTAAGTAGAAATATATGCTGAAGAAATCCCTCTTCAGGGTGAACTTCAGCAAGCAGGGTGAGAACTAGCTTGACAAGCTCTTGAAATAGCCCCCAAAAAATGTCACACAAACATTATTTAAGCATTAAGGTTGTATCTGTGTGTATCTCTGAAGATATTAGGTAGGATATGGAACTAGTAAAACTATTATTTGTGTCAACTACCATTTTATTTTCCTCATGCTTCTGCTTACCGCTTTCCTTTTCTTCTTCCAATTTCGATTTAACCTTTATGACGTGTGTAAGAATATTTATTTGAAAACTGAAATCCTAACCTCTGTTAAGAGGATACAGCCTGTTCCAGAAACAGTGGTCTTTGCATTTTTTAAATTTGATATGGAAAAAGCAACCCAAAAAGATCTCTTTTGTGCACATACAATGAAATGTGCAAGCTCCTCTATAACATAATACATAAACTTTATTTCCTACCTGTCTAACTGCATTGCAACCTAATATACTTTATATTAGCTATTACTTCTGCAAATTCTCATTTTCTCTGTCAAATGATGCATGAAAGAGAGAATCACTACAGCTTAACGGAATAAGCCTCTTATCAGTGCTATATATCAAAGGCATCCCTCTCTGAACATCTAAGGACAGAAGGATCACAAGTTCTAAAACAATTTCAACTGAATTCACAACAGGTCACTGGGTTTGAAGTTTTTCCCCAGCTGTTTACTTTTCCCTTGCTGTGGAGACTGGTCAGTGTTATGGTGTTATTTGCTCTTTACAGGCTTAAGTGTGCAGGAGGTCAGCATGGGGTTACAGCTACGAAATGATGTCAAGAGGGATTTCTGTGCCCCGAAGCAGCACTCTATTTGTCTCTATTAGAGAAGTTTGGAAAAAAAAAAAACACAACAACAAACTGAAAACAAACCCATGCATATTTGAAATAATTTATATAATAATATCAATAATAATATGAATGACATAAGAATAAATAATTGATATAATAGGCAAGAAAGAGGTTGAAAACAGTTTTATAAATCCAAGGCTGTGGTCACAGAGGCTGTGCCCAAAGAACAGAAGCACAGGTTTGGGGTAAGCTACAAATGACGAGGCAGGAGAGGGGAGAGAAAGAGAACTCAAGTCCACGACTACCTTGACCTGGACTGACAGCCTCTGCATCTCTTCTGAGCTTGTGGTAACAGTACTTGGTAGAAGTAAGGCAGACAGAATGATTCAAATCCCATCCTGGAAAACAAGAGACAAACAGGTATGTGAATGGTTGTGTACTTGCTTAACGAAAATCAGCTGAAAAACACTCCTAAGGTACTCTTGGGGAGGGCAGGGGGCAAGTCCAGGACTGTGTAAAAGATTCAGAAGAGAACAGTGAGAATCAATTCAGAAAACATTTCATACATGTCCTCTTTTTGCACAATGTTTAAAGCCAAACTTCAGTTTCCATTTTCTTAAATCACATCACGCTTGTGATGTTATGGGAGAACGTAAGTCTGACTGAAAGTGGCTGCCAACCATTACTTTCTTTTCCAAAGTCCCATTTTCATTATAAAGCTGCCTCTTAGCTAGATCTCATAACTATATGGAGATTTAGCTTACAAAAACTCTACGCTTCATCTTCTTAGTTGCATCCTGTTTTGGATTCAGTCAAGCAGTATTTGATTCTTCTCTCATGAGAAAATCTTGTGGACACTTAACTAGAGCTATGGAGCCAGCAAAAACAAAAACAAAAGAAAACAAAAATCACAAGAATGAGAATGTATCTTAGTTTTTTCTCATGTATTTCTATTAGCGAGTACAATAAAAGGGAGAAATGAACACATGAAGCATTAAACTAGATTTACACAGGAAGCTTTTGAAGCTTCCATCACTGAAGAGCTTTAAGAATAAATTAGACATATTTCAGCCAGGAGCATTAGCCTGCTTTAGAGCATGCGAATTCCCCTGATGATTTCTGAAGGTCTCTTCCTGCCCTGCTTTTCTGTGATTTCTACAATATACCCATCTACAAATATTTAGGTTATTCAGGATCTCTTAAAAAAAAAACAGAAAGCTTACGAGTATACAAAACACTCAGTAGACATTTTTTTTAAAAAAAGAAATTCAGGGTTCCCATTAATTTCTGAGATCTTTATTCAAGTACATGACTTTGTGCCTCTATTCTGATAACAGTCGATCTAAGTCACACATATTAACTCTCCAGTTTTCTTTATATTGACTTTCATATTCTTCATACTTTACAGGGCAAGTTCCTTGTCTTGAGAAAATGCCTCTGCCCATAAAATAGCTTATACTCCAGAACAGTTCATTCTTACTACTTCAGTCTAATTTTGTTGTCATTTGCAAGTCTTTCTATGACATTGTGTTTATCTGGGATGATTTTCTCTATTTTGTCAGATTTCAGCAGCTTTGAGGTGAATCAAAGAAAGAGTGAATTATTTCAGTGAAACCTGACAAAGTGTGAGAGCTGCTAAAAATAATTTGCATTTTTTAAGAAGCTGGGCAAACAGATTTCAGAAGGTCCTGCTGTTGCAGCAGGATATAGTCACCTAACACTAGAAGTCTGTGTTTATGAGTATTCAGCTCACAGGTGAAGCAGCTTGAGCAAGAATGGGACACAGGTGAAAAAATGCTGACAGATGGCGGGTATACCAACTTCTTTCCCACTTTACAGCTGGGGGCACAGAACTGACATTAATTCATTTCTTTCTTTGTGAGGCCAGGAAGGTTTTATTTTTCTAACTCTTTATTTCTAGAGGACTTCATAATGACATGCAACTTATTTAAATAGCCTTGACTATTGAAGGTAAAAAGAGCACTGCTACTAGCATGCTATGAACTTAAATCACATACACCCCATGCTAACAAATATGTTTGTATGAAAAGCAACTCAAGAACATCTCAACTATTTAATGACACTTTCAAATTCCATTTCAACAGTTCAAAATCCCAGTTCTGAGGAGCTTTAGCTAAAGATTTACATGTGCTGTGACAATGTACATTTCTTCTTGTTTTGTTATGGTGTATAGAAAACAACGTTCTTTTCCTTCATTTTGTTCATCAGGTTTTTGTAAATAAACTTCTCTTAGCCATACTATTTGCTGAAAACATTTATCAAACATTACGAATTACTAATATCTGTCTTCAGAGTTTTTGCAGCTACTCCAACTGATGCAGTCAAAATCCAAGCTTCACTTAAATAGAATAATGATGGAACAGTCCAAGACAACATGATTCTATGATTCTTATTATTTCCCCTGGATCCTCATGAGAAATAGGAATTTGGAGGATCAAAATGAATGTCAGCTTAGGGATACATATATTTGGTTGAGTTGTGCAAAGAAAGTTGAAAGTCATGGGGTCCTCAGGCGAGCGTCCTCTCTGGGCATCCTCCCCAGTGCAGCAGGTGGTTCCGCATAACACTTCTCCTACAGTAGCTATATAGTTTTCATCAGGACCCACTCAAATTCCCTATGGGTAGTTCCTGCTATAATGCTATTAGCACTGATTGGAGGATGCTTTTATGAGGGGCAGCTGCGGCACACTGGTTGTTGTTTAACTTGGTGCACACATATCATGGAGTTCTGTTGTGTAAAACAAAACGCTACAACAAAAAGGTAATGAAAAAGGGAAAGAAGGGGTGAGTCTCACGCAGCAGCAATCACTTCCCATGAGAACTACCATAACAATATTGGAATTTTCAGGTGCAAGGCCATGAGAATAACAGCATGAGAACTGCAGTATGATGTGCTATTTTGGGAAGGAGGAAAAATATGAGATTATAGGACTTGTCCACAGATTCCTTCCACAGTGCTAGCCAAATAACTGAAAACCCGAGCCAGGTGTCCCACAGTCCAGGTAGAATACAGGTCCCTACAGATCCCAAGCACCTGCTTTTCTAGGCAGACTTTCTTTGATTTTCAGTGGGTTCTTTAAACCTCATGCTAATACCATTGTGCCAAGGAAATCAGCAGAACCATTTCAAAGGATGTTTGACAAGGGCTGGCCGAGTGAGCCAATCTTTTCAGTGTGATTTATGGAATCAAATCAGTGATCCTTAAACACAGTGATATAAACGATATCTTTGTATTCAGGAAAAGGTCTAGATTCCTGACATATCCAGGACACAAAGCATTCATTTTTTCTTCAAAATATCACAACTTGCTGAATATTATATTATTTTCCAGTTTTAAAAGTTCTGAAGCAGAGAGCAGAAACAGCACTATATGCTGTATGCTATCAGCTACACAACACAAAATCAACACTTTATCCTATAGGGTCCAAAGTCACGTACAACCTATGTAAACAGGACCTGAAAACCGAAAGTTCAAGAATAATGCAACCTGATTACTAATAAAAAAAAGCTGAAAGTGATCACAGACACTAGTAATAAATATTGAAATGTTTCCACCATATTTAATAACCACTTTTTCTGTTAAGAAAAATGCTTCTAAACTTTGTTATTGTATTGAAAATGAGTTCCTTCCTACCCTATGCACATCTACTAATGTAAGGAATTGGCTGAAAATCATGCTCCTTTCAAAAGTGAGGTTCTCTTTATAGGACCTGCTTCCTCTGAAGGTGAAGATGCTTCATCGGTTCATGGATACAATGTGACAATGCTGTTACAAGTAAAAGAACTACTGCATTTAGCAGTAACCATGGAAAACTGTTCAAACACACCAGTATGTCCACTACATTCAAACAGCAAAAAATATGTATTTAGGGAAAGGTGCATAACTGCAGCATCCTTATCAGTATCAAAGCAAAATCCATGCTTTTCTCAGTATCTCATTACAATGACACTGCAGCAGACAGTGTAGCTAGATATTTGACCCAATTCTTAACAGCCAATACTGAATGCTCATACACCGTTTCCTTACTTGTGCAACTCATTAACTGCAATGGATTTTACACTGATGACAATGAGATCAGAATCTCACTTCCCAAAATAAAAATCCAGAGTGACAAAAGCCATGAAATGCAATTTAAGTGGCACCAAATTGCAGCCACAAATCTGTTGAATTAGCAAGGTGTGAAGAAAATGACGCCTATGTTTCCTGGAGGATATTTAGCTGCCTTTCACGGGCAACAGATATCGAGTCTATTTTATTCTATTTCATGTGTCTTTATAGTAACCACACACCTGGATGTGCTTCTCAATGCAAGTTAACAATTGGAGCTGGTAAACAGAAAAAGGAACAATTTTTAAAAGAAAAATATCATCCCATCCTAATTTAGATATGAATTTTAGAAGAAGGGTAAATCATTCTCCCTGTTTCTCTCCACTGACAATAAACTGAATCAAGAGAACAAATCCAAATGTAGTCAAACACATCTTGTGTTTCTCATGTTTTTTGAAATGGCCTTCCATCCCTTGCCAGCCCTGTCTTCACTGATTACCTACTCAGCTCCTTTCTCTTGTTATGGCTGGCATTCTTTTCCATTGTGATCACATAAATAACACTTATCCATTATGCTTATTATTTGTACTTTAACAGAAAGTCTCAATGATCACCAGTTAGGTATAAATTGACAAACGCTCTAAAATGCTAAAATGTATTTTCCACCTTTTATTTAATGTCAAGTAACACTTTGATTACATAGAACATACAGATACCTAGAACTAAACAGACAAGAATGTCCACAGAGATGTTAATTTGCCTTAATAAAACTGAAATATTAGTTATGTTGCTGTGTACAAAGCATATATTTAATTTTAACTGCAAACAGGTATATTGTGAGATGGGTTTTCTGTTTTGTTTTGTTTTTTAACCAGAAATTATCTCAATATGATAAATTTGGGGGGAGGAGGAGGAATCTGTACATATATTTTGTGTAATAAATGCAAGTGATCATAAAAATTCTTTGGAATTTGAGTAACAAACCAGTCAGCAAAAACCCTACAGGAAGATAAGCCTATGGTCTGAATTTTTTCTAGTTATTATTGTGAGGTTACTTAAATTCAATTCTAGGTGACAAAAGAATACTGTGGATTAAACAGAAGTCTTGTTTGAAAATATATCACAACTCCTAGGCTTTTTCAGATATAATTATGACATTAACTCCTTGATTAATTGACTCTCATTTTCTGAGAACTGGGCCACAGTTACAATAAAGATCTGTTCCCCAGCTCACCAGAAACCCCCGCACCAAATGGACTCCAGATGCTCTAGCAAGCCTAATCCTCTTCTATTTGACTACCACATCTGCCTGTTGAATCATCATCAGACAGCTGTCACATGTGCCCAAGATACCTGTCATCTCCTATTTTCAGTTCTCTATTTTTCAGTTTACTTCTCCATCCCTAATATCAGCTACCTTTTTGCCCCCTTTCCACTTTTTTTCTTTCTATCTCCTAATTTCTAACCAGTTTCTGCCTGGTAAAGGCCACTAGGAACTATTTTATTCTCAGTCAGATTATGAAACTCTTTCCAAAATTTCAATCAGATGCCCATGAATTGTCTCTCTTCCTACCTGAATTGAAACACACCTGAGGGAAGGTATGTACCTGCTCTCACAGCAGGGCTGCTGGATTTCACTTGAATTCCCATAAAAAAACATGAAAATGGGAAGTTTGAAGGAAATGTAAATCTTTCTTGTCAGGGGTTTCCCATTAGCTGAGCCCAGGTCTCTGCCTGGTTCCTAACCAAAACCTTTTATTCTCCTCTCTTGGCCCAGGTATGCAGTCAGTGCACGTATCTGGAATCTAGAAATAAGGAGTATGGATATAACAACTGCTGTTCCTTTCCCAAAGTGACTCACTTCAGTGACTAAACACTGATTTTAAAAATTAAAAGGAAAAATAGAGATGTTCTTTGTCCCTGCTGTATCCCTCTTATTTCAGTGGGTATTTATCAGGGGTTAGAGGACTCAGAATCAAGGATTAGTGGAAATTAACCAAGCCAAAGGTAGAAAACCAATTACAGGTTAGCTATCTGAGCTGATCCCAATCTTGCTATGAATTAAAACAAACAAACAAATAAATAAATAATTGAAGACAGTGGATTTCCATTACTTTATACAGCTGGGTTTGGTCTCAAGTTCCCAATGCCTCACTGGTATCACAGCGTGTTGTCACTTAATGCCTGTGCATAGAGATTAGAAAACACTAGCATTTTCTTTCACTGCACAGAAACATAAATTGTCATTTCAGATGGAGGGTCAATGGGCAATCAAGTCTGAAAGGGCAGCAGGGTAAGACTGCAGCAAGAGAAACAGACGACAGCAGGAGGTAGGAGAAAGCAGCTTGTCTCAGCCAGGAATGTTGCTTACTCTTGCTCCTCTGCTGTCCCTTTTTTGTTATCTAATGTACTACCTTCTGCTATCTTATTATTGTTACGACTATCCTTCTTTTGCCTCCAAATAATCTGTGCATTATCTAAGTATGAGAAAGATCTACTTTTCTGAGCTCTGGTACCAAAATGAGTTACCTGAGCATGGATCATCCCAGGTTAGGGTTAGGAAGAGGAAAGTTAAGGTACCAAATTTATTGCTAGTTCTGACAGAAAGAGCTTTCTGAGGTCACTCAGCATGGTACAATCACTCTAAACAAAGTATGGTATGACTTAATTTTTATTTCTGAGTGTACTAACATGCATGTCTGCCCGGGACGACAATTACTAATACCTGTAAACAATAGAGAATGCTGTATTATTTGTTGTGATTACTCTGAACCACCACTGATGGAATTGCCAAAGTAAGCAGTTTTTTTTATTCTTCCTCCATGCTCATACAGGCCCAATTTTCTCAGATGCTGACATTTTATAAATGTCATAGTTTACGAGGAAATAATAAAATCCCAGATAACACCACACAACACTGTGACCTTCAGCTGAGGGATTGATGTAAGTTCTTAAGTAAGCTCAGTAAAGAAAGTCAGAGGTGAAAATTCAGATTCTAGTAAGTAATTGAAGATTTCAAAGGTCACAGATCTAGCAGAAATTCTGTCTGTGAGTCAGAGCCAGCAAAACTTTTTTTTTTAACCTGTTGCTTGCAATTTGATTTTGCAAATAACCTGTTTTAGCAACATATTATAAACAGCTTTAATTGAAAATTTAGAAATTTTCATTATTATTTGGAACCGAATTTGTTTACAGTGACCAGTCTAATCAAACCTAGAGGTCTTCCCAGTATTCATATTATTGCTTAAGCAGCAGATTTTGTGGATATGTTTCCACAACAGTATTTCTGGCAGATACTCTTAACAGGTATATGTTTCCATTTAATGAGCCATTCCCAAAATACAGTTAGAGAAATGTCCATATTTAAAAAAGACTATCAGAACTGTTTTGAAGACATTTAAGTGCTACCATAGCTTGAATAGATGTCTTGAAATTTGAGGAAATTCCTCCACTACAAGGGATACCTACTACTCTTTCCATGAGAAAGCATCCAATAGTTAAGTTTTGGGCCTCCAGCGGGGGCCATCCCCTCCCACTCTCCAAAACAGGGAGAGAAAAAACCAAAAGGGTCCTTCATGCTCAGAGGCTTACTTAATTTTGGCAACTATATCATTTCGAGGTTCTATCTCTGCTGACAGTGCTTGAGTCTACTGCATCTACTAGGGACCTATGCATGTGTATCCCAGAAGAACTACACGGATGTTTATTCCCCAGATTTCAAGAATTGAGAGCAGAGTGTACCAGTTCAGTTCATACTGCCTAAAAAAATGCACACAGAATGGCAAGCTAGGTAGATTTTCTAATAAGACAGACATTAAACCATATCTCATTGCTCAGAGAATTACATCTAAAGCTGCATTAAACGTGAAGCTATAATAATCAGAAGCAGCACAACTGAAAACCAGCTAAACTACTAATACTTAAGCCAAAAATCAGCAAGTACTGAAAAACAATAATAAAAAATAACAATTAGTATATTTAAGTATGTAGGTACTTGATAAAGTGTATTTATGAAGTCAATGAAGTGCAGACTTATAATAAGTGCAGTGGTAATACTATAAAGGCAGAAAGAGCCACTGTTTTTCTGTGTGCTGCATTTGAAATAAAAGTAGGAAGAACTAGACATCCCCTGAGAAGTTGTGCAAATAGAAACTTTCTATAGGTAGCACAAGAGACATAGGACAGCTTCTTCCAAAATTAGGTATTACTAATCCTGGAAAAAACAGTGAAGATATCCAATGTAAATGAGGTATGTTTGTTGCAACAACAAAAAATTTCATAGATTGGTGACACTGGAAAATGTGGATGACAGGTTACTGTTACAAGAGAATTTTAATTGCTTGTTCAAATGGTCTTAAAACCACAACTTGTGGTTTAACAGTCCTGGGAACAAAAAACTTAAGTTGTATCTTTGGGATAGAATAATATTATAGAACAGGAGGTTTGAAATACAGTTAGAAGCTATCCTGGATAATCACTTCAGTGTGAGTTCATATAATAGTCGTGTATTTTTAAATGTTATTGAAATTCTGAAGAGAGAGAGAGAGATAAAGAGACATTTTCTTCCCTGTATGCACAGCATCCTTACACTCCAATCAAGGCTTTGAATAGATTCATTCTACACCTTCAGAAAGAAGTGGCAATATAGAATACAGTACAAAGAAGTAATTCATATTTGCCTTAGTCTAAGGTTTAAATGACTCAACTCAGCTCCTAAAGCATCTTGATCACAATTGCCAAAATTCCCAAAATCCCAACAATTGGACAAATGGTGAAAAGATTTCATTTGATCAAAGTCTGAAGTAAGCATTTTGTTGCAAAGTCTGCCATCTATTAAATTAGTCATGCATGTACTAGCACCTGTTAGAATGGTATGAATAGTGATACTCTGACACATATACTTAAGAGTACTGTCAAATTATTAATCATTTTGTAGTAGAAAAGGAAGCATTTGAGTAGTTTGGCACTGCTACTCTAGTAAGATATAAATGTTACTTTTGGTTTGAGCACTGTGGCTCTCTGAACTCTCAAAGTAGTGCTGTGTTTAGGAAAAAAAGGGCAAGTCAGGTTTAAAATTTTAAAAAAAGAAATTAAAAAATATTTCTAGCACACGTACAAACATCTCAGTAGTAGGTTACTTAGTAGCTCCATATAGAATTTTTATTGTGTTGGTGAATTAATGCATTCTCTGCATAATGCAAAAACAAACAGTTGCTTTGCTATAACTGTCTGTGAACTACAGTGGGACCATTTTGTAACACCGTTTATTACAAAATATCACAAAACCATCACACTTGCCAGCTTCTTGAGTCACGTACAATAAGCTCCTAATGCCTGAACTGTAGAAAGAAATGTCTTTAAAACTTCTGTGTTAAAAGTTCTTCTTCTAAGTCCTTCTCCATTCAAATTTTATGAATGTCAATTTGTTCCAGCTCACACTTTCAAATTTACTAAATCTTGTTGGGTTTTTTTTGTCAAAAGCCTGGGTTCGAGCTTAAAAGGCTTTTGCATGTCACTGCTGATTGTATCCCAGGAAAATGACATATCATTATATCTCAGTCCTCAACTACCTACATATATAATGTATTTTAGAATAAAAGATTCATCGGAAACAGCTAAAACTCAGAGTAGATAACATCATAGATTTTCCTGTTAATAATGGGAACTCTTGCACTCACATAAAATAATCTGAGGGAAAAAGGCCTATTTTGTATCCAGATATAACTTTGTCTCTTCCTTAACAAAAAGAAATTTTCTGCACAGTTACCTACTTTTAGATGTCAAATCCGTGCAGTTGTAATTATGATTGCACAATAAACAACGTTGCTACTGATAGATTATGAATGCTTTCCCAACGTAAATATGCATTTTTTTAAACTTAACAGGCAATGATGATGAATGACAGCATGAGATTTATCTCTACAGATTTTGCAGTAACTCATTCATAATAACCTTTAATACCCTTCAGGAAATATCTGTTAAAAATTAAACTTACTGTCACAGCAAAGAGTATTTTGAATATACTTTGCACATCTAACACCAATTTCAATCTTCATTTTTTCTACAATAGTATTTTGCACTTACATTGCACCTTCTACAAAAAAAAATTTGAGAGGACCTCACATACACTGCTGAAGTCAAGTTCATAAAACAACTACGATTGAATACAATAATTTCTGGGTACTAGAAAGAAGTAAGACATCAGATTCGATATGTAGAGCATCATGTGGAAAATATTAATTAGAAATTATTAGGAACCTAATCCAAGGGTTGTTTAGGAAAGGTCAGCTGAAACTATTCCAAAGAGGAAACGGAGAGAATATGAGTGTCTCTCTCCTTCCCTCTTTCATCATTAAGCACTGATTATGAGACATGATTAAGCAAAACATTTGAAATCCTGCAACTAGTTGATCACTTAGTCTGTGCAGCAGAAGATTAAAGACCATTCCATGTTAGATTGAGCCATCTAATGAGATACTCTGGTGAGGATTTTGCACAATAAGAACCTTGTTCTTGAAAAATCCTTAGAGATCAGATTTTCCTCTGTATGTGGACTTCTTTTCTAAAGACAGAAAATTATGAATCTCTGTACAAAACCATTCACCCCTAAATGAAATTAGCACTGTAAGGTGCTAGGATCAGGAAAGTGAAATTCTTTTTCCAGGAATCGCTCATAAGAGAACCTGTTCAAGGTATTTCATTATTGCTTCAGCAAGAATGAGGGGGAAGAAATACATTGCTCTCATTCTTGAGGAAATCTTGCTTTGCAAAGTCCTGCTGAAACAGCAGAGCAATGCTCTGAAGCAGAATCAGGGAGGTTTGAGTTTTGTGAGTGAGACATTGAGAGGTCTCAAGGTGGGGAAATGGAGGTCTGATAACACAGTTCATATTAAGGCTTCTGATTCTGTTTCAGGAGGCTGTGGACCTAAGTGGGGATCTCTGCCTATCTCCTCGCTGATCCATTAAATCCTTCCCAGCTTCACTGATCATCTTCGAGGGTAACTTCAAGAAGTTACTGTTGTTTGTAAGAGTTAATGGGTTTGATTCCCTAGTGCATTAGAGCTTTTTTATTGCAAAAAGTCAGCTGCTATGAGAACCAATGGTGGATATATTCCCCAGTAGTAACTTCAGTAATACTTCTGGCTGTAATAACTTCTAGCTGTATCTTCTGCAATAACTTCTAGCTGTGGCTGTAAGAAACACAACCAAGCGAAAAAGGATGCAGCTTGGACTCCTTCCTCAAGAAATCCTTTAAAAAAAGAATGCCTTCTATGGCCTGCTACAGGACTATAAAATAGACTTCAGTCTACTTTACTGATACCCACCACTGGGTAAGTGCCTGGTTCACATTTGCTGAGTCTGTGGAAAAGCCATCACTACATAAACCGTTTCACATTCTTGATAGCTGCTGATTGCAAGTCTTATGCATTAAAGCCAGCTCAGATCTGATGTTGCCTTTCCCCTCCAAATCTACTCTCTCCTTGAACCAAACTGGAGATTTAAATCAGCATTCCCGGTGTCATGGTGTACACATAGTTAAGTTACTTCTCTTGGGAGTTACTAATTTCTACACAAAATATGTCAATATGTAGAAAGAAAGAGTAATCCTAAGAAGGGAAAGGTGTGCTGCTGTCCTGTCCTACTTCCAGGTGCAAGGGAATGTTTTTAATTGAGTTATTTTTATTTTCTATGTTTGTTACAGTAAACAAATAAACAAACCAAAGCAGTTCAGATTGGCTTCTGTTTGGTAACAGTTACCAGTTCAGATGTAAAACTAAAAACAACCACCAAAACTATTTGCACAAACTAAAGCTTAATTTTAGGAAAAAAAAAAAAAAAGTAAGCTTCTTAAAGCACTCCCTCCATTACAAAAATATCATAATTAACTTCTAAAAGTTTTATTTTTAAAAAGTTTGATCTAAGTTTTTTTTTTTCCATTTTTTTCCCATTTATTTCCATTTCCCTTCAACCAGTACAAAAATACCAGTCCAGTTCTATAAACTTATTGATACAAATCTATGGAAAAAAAGCTATCTAAGGAGCAGACATGCTCCTGGCACATAACTGCACATTTGGCTTACTCATAATTTCTGAGGAAAAGAGCCTTCGCTGTCTCACGAATGCAACAACCCACTTCAGCACACATCATTTTATTTGAGACAGTGAGATTACTCACAGTCTCAAATGCACCACTGGAACAGCCACTTCTGTCAAACATTTGCAACAGTTATTTCTTCGAATGACATTCAGAGATAAATGAAAAAATGTAAAAGTCCCAAATCAATATAAAGATTTAAAAAACCCTCAGCCTTTGGTTACGAGGTTTTAGGTGCTGAAAGCAGAAAACATTATCTCTTTTTCCTCAGAGAAGTATGTGTCTCTCACAATTACCTTAAGAGTTGTATCCCATCTTCCTCTCCAAATGCTGTCCATATTTCATATTTCCAGATTTTTCCTCAGGTCTAATTTAAAAATGTAGGGGTGTTTAGAGAACAAGAATTCCATTTGACTAAGATTTTGATATTTCAAAATATGGTTTTGCTCTGATTCTAAGCCAAAACACTATAAACTCCATAAGCGAAATACATTTATCTGAATAAAATTTATTTTGCCCAAAACAGTTCATTTTTTAACTTTCTTTTTACTTGGTATTATAACACAAAATTAAAAAAAAAAAATCAACATTAAAACTTGTTCTAAAAAAGATATACTGTTTGTAATAAGTTTTAAAATAGAATAACCTGAAGTTGCCAGGACTTTTTCCTATTTTTTGTGTTTCTTTTTTTTGAAACAAAGTTCTAAGTTTTTAATAAAGGTTCAAAGTTCTAGTTTTAATAAAAAATTTTGATTTAATTCTCACAGAAAAAGCTCTGTTGCTTTTTCTACCTGTCTCAAGTAGAAACCCTAGCCATAGGGGGGTTTGTATGGTAAAAAGAATTGGCTAATCTAGGCTGCTCTGTACGGACGTGGTCACACCAGCTGAGCAGTTGTTACTTGCCAGATTGGGATGATTTCCAGACTTCCTATGGGAAATCTGGGTGTACCCTGAACAAAGTCCTATGATCTGTTGGTTAAACTTTGGCTGAATTCAGAGGTCCTGCAAGAATTCACAGGTATGGGATCTACGGAGAAGCTTTCACTTTGGACAAGCTATAGAATCAGCCTGACAGGCTTAAAGTCAACAAAGTTTCACATTGTTCTTAGGTATTTTGGAAGCATGATTGTGTAAACTTTAAAGCAGACAGAGTGCTACAAGAAAAACATTCTTCTATTCCATGCATTGCAACTCTGTTATTACGTGGATTTTTCCCAGTTTCCTATGTTCCTGGAAACACTTCAACTCATTCATGTTTCAAACATCACACTACCTACTCTTCCAAGTGACAAGTCTTTCTCCCTGCACAACATTCCTCATTTGACTTAATACAAAAACATTAATTGGCACAAAGATATTAATAGTGGGAATGCCCTTTCAATAAGATGTCTTAATGTACTTAAAGAGTTTTAAAAAGTTTGTTATGTGGACCTTCTCGGTATCTATGTATAAACTACATATTATGAGAATATCTACAGTTACCCCTTCAAAACACATCTTGGATTCTTTGGCTATTATTCTGATGCAGTGATGTATGTACACTTATATTTACTGTGCTCCATTACGACTGCATTCAGGTGTATCACAGTCTTTTTATTTATTCGTAAACATTCTGCAAACTCAGTAAGTCCAGCATAAAGAACTGTATGCAATAGTCCTTGGTTCTGTACAAATAAATACACGAGCTCAAGCCATTATCCACCAACATAGGAAAACTAAATGCATACTGTGGGAATCAACAAACACATTTGTTTGCTCTAGAATTATATATGAAAAACAGAAATTATGAAAAGTTACAAACTTGGAGCAAAACAACAACAGAACTTTTTTTTCCAAATTATGGTTAAGCATCCTTCTTCTTCCAGGTATTGTTCACTAACTCTTTGCAACCTGCATATGGGAATATTCCAAAGATCCCAATTCTCTCAGTGCCATCCACCAAATGATACATATTGCAAGCAGTAAACCAAGTGTCCTACTTCAGGTCTATCTATAGTTGGCCATGCAGGGATTTCCAACATGAAACCTAGCTTAATTATTTTAGTGGTTTGTTTTTGTTTTGTTTGGTTTTGGTTTTTTTGTTTGTTTTTGTTTGTTTGTTTTGTTTTTAAACCATTGGAACATTGTTAGTATCAGCTGTGCTACCTCTCAGAGCAAAATCTTTACACCAAGAGAGGCTAAGACTCATCACCGAAATATTAAATACTTGGAGACTCCGCCATAAATCAAGAAAATTTTTCCTTCCTCCAGTACCCTTCATACAAAGTAAAGATTTATAATGTGTCACTAAACAAATTCTGCATAGACAGTCTACAAAGGTGAAGCTCCCCACAGGAGCTTTTTAAGGTTTACCTCTTTATCTACAGGGACCTAGACATAGAGGGTGCTACTTTTCCACATACAGGTACCTGACAGAAAGGTGAACGCTTTAGCCATAGGGTCACATTCTCTATTTTCACTGCTCTTCCAAGGCAAAGTATTTTTCTTCATTCAAAGCATTATTTCTCTCTAGTACTGAAATGATATTACTGTCCCAAAGTGAATAACCAGGACCCTTTGAAAAAGGGCTTCCTAAAGTTCTCTCTCCATGGCATGCTTATGCAGATCAGCAACGATACGCTGGGCAGTAGACGTAACCAACCGTATTAGTAGAGCTGACTGAAAGAGCACACATACGTATGAGGTATCTATGGCCCTACATGCTTCCAAAAAGAGTGGTTTAGATAGGGGTTGCTTTGTTCTTTACTACCAACAGGTAGTTAATACTGGATCGCTCCTACAGCTTCTCGGTAGCTGTTAGACTTTGGTTTTATGTTTAGTTGACAGATTACAGAGCATGCAATTCAAATTAAGGTGTAATATTCTTATATTTTAACATCTAGCAAGTACCATAGGACCATTAAACTGTGTGGCTATCTAGTTTATGACTTAACACAGCCAAGTGCTGAATTGCATTCTTCCCTTAGTGGATAAGGAAGATAGTAAAGAAGGAGAGAAGAAATGCAGTTGCATTTCCACTTCAGCTACCTGGAAGTCAGAGTGAAGCTGGGTTTCACATTTATCGGAAAAGGAATACTTAATTCTTCAGTCCACTTGTATAACATACGCTGTTTAGTTTGCTCTCCATCATTTTCCTTTGTCCAGTTTCATAGTGGACTATTAAGTGAGTCTGTGACCTTAATCAGTTATTTATCAGATTCCTACTGATCTGGTAGCTTCACCTAGGGGAAGCACAGAGTGAACTTTAACACTGCAGTGCCCTGAAGGATACAGGTACTGTAGGTGTGAAAGTTGAGCATTTTGTTAATTGGGTATCAGGTGAACATGAGCAGGCAGAACAGAAGATGTGCGGGTGTGCTACTGGTTGGGAAAAAAAGCAGTCCTGTTTATTGAGGAGGAATTAGAAATTAAGAATAGTGGAACTTCATTTAACTACTTTGTTTTGAAGGGCAGATATTTGTAGTTGCCCAAAATTCAGGCCAAAAAACTGCTTTGACCCCTATTTTACCCCCAAAACAATCCTGAGAAAATAGATTAATAACATTCAGAGCCAAATGAGATTAATATCTCAGGAGTCCCCAAATACATTTGGGAATAGGTATGAAGCACTACTCATGTGAGGCAATCTCCACTGCTAGTCTTCTTAGCTGAATTGAATGCTGCTTTTGAAGATGTTTAGCCCTTCCAGCCATCTCAGCCACAAGTTCCGTTAGAAAGCAGGATAACAATGCTCTTTTTCTGTAGGTTAAAAGTGATTTGTTTCACAAGATGCCTAAATGTGACAAAGTCTATTGAAGAGAAGGTAATTTTCAGTTATCAAGGTAGCACCTGTAATCTAAATAGCAATTAGTAACTCCAAAGAGAACGGCTCATCAGTTACATCCTTGGTGTTAGAAGTAAATTCAGAATGGTTTTGATGAGGTCCAGCATGTTACTACATGGGAAGAGAATTTCCCTCTGTTTCAGAAGGGTGATAAGTGCACTCTATGGCCACTCATTTTAATTATGAGAGGAACTCATTGCCTCAAAAAACAAGAATCTTATTTCTCCATAAAAAACAAGGCTGATTTTCAGTTAGCTTGAAGAATTATAATTTTATGTCATTAATGTTTTTCTCTACATAGTTTAGGCTACTTTATTTTATTACACATAAGCCAACATATCACAGGTTTGACAACACTTGTATTGAGCAGACAGTCATACATCTTTTTTTAGACAGATTAATGAGAGATTTTATGAATTAAAGAGTTCATTTAGGAATTATGTCTGAGACTGTATTGCAAAGTCTTGTCTATACGAGTACATTAAAGGTCATAAAATATTTAGAATTACTTTAATGAATCTATTCTTATCTCAAAAAGAAAAGAGGCAATTCATGCAGTTAGTGCTTAATGGAAAAGGTTTATGTGCTTATACATACTGTTTTGTTAACCTCCTTCTAGGTAATTCATTATGTATTATGGAAAAGCCTCTCACATGACACAGTAAGAGAGTTTCTCCTGTAAGCCAGGCAAAATAATTAAGAGAGAAGAGGTGCCCTGGGTTTATACTACTGCCAATATAATCCATGCTTCCCTGTATCATCTACTATATATTCAAGATCTTATAGGTACAACCATTTGTCATCCCTTTCTTTTACAGAAGAAGGAAAAAAAAATATATTAAGGGATCCTTAAAGGTCTCACACCATTCCTTCCCTGAAATAGCCCAGCCCAAATTTCCAAAAGACATCACTCCTATTTTTAAATTACTCCATCTGCTCACGTAATTTGGAAGTCCAATGAGTCAAAATACACCAAACAACTGAAAGAGCATTTCACTGCATTTTTTACCATTAAAGACACTCAGTTGTCCTCTGATGGATGTTATCAGACCTCTTGATGAACATAGCTCTAGTTTTATTTTTGTAGCTTTCTTACACTGTGCAAAAACTGCAGATAAAATAGAGGGCACATTGATTTAAGTGAGGTTTTTTTCATTAGCTCTGGTGAAAGAATGAGAATTTTTTTCCTTAGCTTCAGTGGCAGTGATTTTATTCTAAAGTAGATCTTACTGGAACAACTTCAGCCAAATTCACCTGTATTTTAACTGAGAAAGACTGGCATAAATCTGGTTTTTTCCATTCATCTGGCTCATACTTTTTCAGTAGTGTCTGTTCTGGTATTGAAAAGCCATACTTCCTCTTTTTAAATTTTCAATATATTTATCCTTTTATTATTATTATTATTTATTCAGTTTCACCACTGAAGCATGGTAAACTGGATTTTCCATCCAAACATTGCTGGATTCTCTTCTATGAATACGAATTACTATTGAATTTTTCTGGAAGTATCAGATACAATGTGGCAGAAAGCTCTTAATGGTAATGAAAAACATATTTTTCACATGACAGTGAAGCATGCTGTATCATTAAAGCAAGGGACTGAGTGCAAGATGATCTTGGTCATCGAGCAGCTGTGGGCAAATCACTTAGAACAGCCTTCACTAACTTTTGTTAAATCAGCCAGCCAATTTAGATTTCACATATGCAACATCCATGAAAAGCAGGTCAGTCATCTGAAGTGCCCATATCTGAGTTTATCACACATGCTCTACGAGATAAGTGTTAAAGTCTCTGTGACACTTTTTCTCCCATCTAAGATAAAAATGTTTTGGTTGTTTCACAAAGGTATTTAATAAGGCTTAACTAATTCATTTATTGTACCACTATTACTAAATAATTAAATCTCTTAAAGATCCACAGATGAAAGCTGCTAATGAAATTCTATCACTAGGAAGCTGGTGCTAAAAAACATGCAATTCATGGTAGCAATAGCAAGTAGTTCTAATGAGGTCACAACATACCTCTTTCACTTTCTCAGTGGGTATAATAATCCATTTGTATTGGAAAAATAATGGTAACAGACATTTCTTCTTTTATGATTATAAGCAAAAAGTGTGAAAAGATACTGTCCATCCTGTTGCTGCAAATTCTGACACTGAATAGCTGACAAAATCCTTTCAGCAATTGCATTTCTGTCTGAAAGAAAGGATTAAAGGTCTAGAAAGATTAGAGAAGAAACTGATTTAGAGTCTAGCATTATCCTCTGACCTACTACATATAATGACTAACGTGTTTTAAGATTAGAGTGCACGTCCAGACAGGATGTTGAAAGGTTAGATCTGAATGATGCAGCATTTTTAATTGCTGACTATCAGAGGCAGATTCCATTAGAAAGACACTTCCTCTTATCTTTTACACTGCTTGTCTCCCACAAATATGTAGTTGTACAGAAAAAAATGCATTTTCTACCACCTTTTTGGAGAGTCACGGGATTTTTTTACCCAACGATTCTGTGATTTTGTAATTTGTGACTTTCAAAAAAATTAGCTAGGACTACCTGCCACCATAAAGAGTCTGGTTTTTGCAAGTTTTAAATTCAAAGTTGAATAGTGAAGGTCCCCCTTTTACTTGCAGTACTCCTCATCTAGCAAGCAAAAACTTGGTCCGTGCCCTACAGATCAATCTGGTCTCAAGCAGGTTGTGCTCATGAGTCATCAGTGTAATCACGTCTGCTTATTATTTTACAAGTCCCCGCAAAACCGAAGAATATCAAGGACACACACACACAATCCGAGACAGTGAAGATGATCGGAACTTCAGAACTGAATCTCACACTGGAAAGCCTTTGAGGCACAGGCCAAAGGAGACTCCAGTTCACTTTTTTTTCCAACCAAACTGTCTTTGCTGCACCAAGACAGCAGAGAAGCCATTCCTCAATTTTATTATCAAACAAGAAAATGAAAAATTTTAGGCTTGGAAAACAAATGCAAAAGTTGCAGTGGCAACAAAAAGCAAGACTTTTTCATTGCTAATCAGTGCCTAATATCCCAGGACATTAAAAGCTAACCTCCCTCCCTATTCCCTATTATACCAGATAGTTGCAAAAGCAGCACTTCAGAAATCTAACCTTTTTGTGTGAACTCTATTTCTTTTCACTTTTAAAAAACTCCAAAACTTTATGTCAAACCAATTCATTTATATAAAATATTCTCAACAGCTAAAACCTTTGCAATATATTTAGCAGACCTGGAAGGCACAGTGTTAATTGTTTATAGCAGTGCAGATGATTTAGCTGTTTACTTTCCAGATCACCACTTCCACAGAAAATTCACAACTACCACACTACGTAAAACTGTGTTCAATAAAACCATTTTTTTCCAATTTTTTTTCTAATGTACATTGGATTTCATTAAAGTAAAATCTGTAAAATAATGTCACATCATTAATTCTATTTTAATGTAATTAATTCAAATATCATATATAATTAGAAACTATAGAAGTGAAGCAGTATTATTCTCCCTGGCTGAGGTAGGTTAACTCTGTCCCAGCTGAGCCAGCTTGTACCTTCTGAAATGCAAATAATATTTGAGGATCCTTTCTTAAGAAGTGCTATAGTCTACAAGGAATTTATTTTTTTTCCACAGCAGTATTTAGTTACAACTTCTGTAATTTACCATATTATAAAATGCAGAACTGGAAACCCACACCAGACAGTAGAGGGAAAATATGCCACTGTTTCATGATCCTTTATCTGACACGGTGGACTGGATTCCCTGACAGTTTAGCTATGCGATTTTATTTTAAAAGATGCTTGAATGGAAACAATACTCCAAACAAACCAGACATGTCATCCATAGAAAAAAAGCAGCTGACAAGAAAGAAGTCACCATAAAGTAGCAACTTTACTAGTCTACTAAAGTGCTACATCTGCGAGGTAAAGGCATCACTAAGACTTCAGCATTTAAAGAGGAGAGAGCTTAACAACCTGCCATCCTGTTCAAATTGCAACAAGTAAGAGAACTGAAATAGCTTTGTACATTGGAACAGTGATAGCTTTTCAAAATAAACATAGAAGTGGGTAATCCAGAGAAGTGTCTACTAGCCTTGGTAAGCAGAAAGAGGATAAATTACATCAGTATGATGACTTTATTATTTCAGGTAATGTAATTCAGTACATAGTAGTATCTAAGTTGTACTAAAGACCTTTATTCCCACAAACTGAGAGTCAATGAGTTGCCATGTAACATCTTTCACTACCAGAAGCACTGGAAAGCATATTAACAACTAATATGTGTTCTGTTACCAGATACAATGCGTATAGACCTAAAATAGGTTAAAAGAATCCTTCTGACAACAGTTCATGATCTCAGCATGCAAGGCATGAAGAACACCAGTTTTTCCAGTCAGAGGCTTGTTATCCTGTTCTTTACATTACAAATATTCCTGAGTACAAACCAGCAATAGTTTCAGTACTGCCTAGAATACTCAGAGCTGACGGTTTGCACATGGTAAGCTACTGTCATAAAAAAAACGTACAAATTCCAGACAAGATAAAATGAGGAGATAGACTGAAAGCTCAGGAAGGTAAGGGTCACACAGCGTGTCATCAGCAGACCATCGTGGAGATTGCCACCTCCTTTACTCAGCAAGATCTCCTGTTTTACAAGGCAGTACTGTCTTTCATAACAAGCACTTTATCTGCTAACCTAAGTAGCAAAACGACAGCAGAGTAGTCCCATCCTCACTCCGCCCAGCATGAGATAACTCTTCCAGTGAGCGTGTGTGGGGTGGGGCGTGGAAATCACCATTCCAGATGGGAGAGAGTTTAGAACAGTGAACTGGTTAAAGCTGAAAAACAGAGTATCATAACATTTTTGCAAATTGTTTTTAAGAATCCCATGGCCAAGTTTAATTTTTTATTTTTTGCTTTTAGTATAAACTTGCAGCAAACTACTTTCATCTCTTGTTTAAAATTTACAAGCCGAACCTTACGTTACTTGTGGCACAGGATCATGATACATGTGAGGACATAAGGGGACATTAGTAAAGAAGTGCAAATCCTGGGATTTTCAATCACTTGAATGGACAGCTGTCAGCTCAAATACAGTATCAGATAAAACCAACTGCTGCAAGCATAATTGAAAACATAAGCTCAGTGAAGGAGATCATTGTTGTGAACAGCTATTCACCAGAGCTCTTGTTAACTAATGACATGCAAACTTCCTGAAGGAAAACCAAGACATCCTTGAAATAATTCTACCTGTGACAAACTTCTATAACAGAGGCAACTCATTTACTCACTCAGAAGTGCAGACTGACAAACTAGATCCCAGAATTACACAACTTTGGCTCTGATGTTTTCTTCTAGAGGTCAGTCAATGTGTCATAAACTTAAATGGAACAATAATTACATCACCCTGTTGAAAAGCCCACACTTTATTATTTTTCTTTTAATTTACTTCATATGAATACAACATTCTGGTAATAAAGCAGTCATACTCACTTTGAAAACCATATAGTCAGAGGCTTAGACTCTACAGTTTGCAGGAAAACCTGTGAATCCACATAACCGTCTTGATCTTAGCGAAACAAAATGTGCTGCAGCATGCAGGATCACTCCCGTAGCCTACTTCCAGGCAAACATCTGTGACCACAATGATAACAGCCTGACAAGGCTACCTTTGGTTGCAGCTAAAGAAGTGAATAGGAGGTTGGCAAAAGGTATTTAGATGATATTTTGATGTATTGAAGTGGACTTGATTCCATAATTAAAGGCTCAGTGAGCCTTCATATATTATCTTTTAGCAGACACTCTGCTGAAGTGGTAAGGAAGGTAATAGAACTGGTAAGGAAGGTAATTAACTAGCTTAAATATTAATGGAAATCATCCCTGAATTTCCAAGACACAATAGCCATAACAAAGATGCTTCAAACATTCAGTTACAGAAATCTCAAAATGACAACAATAATCAGATAAACACAGTTGCCTTACAGTACAAATGCAAATCACAAGTGCACTTCTCTAGGAAATACAATTATAAGAAAAAGATCAAAGTCTTAAATTTAAGCATACCTTCTGTGATTCCAAAGATTGACTTTAACAAGAGAGTCCTAGGCATTTGAAGCCTAGTATATTTGTTAGTCCACCATATTTAATATGTCTAGACAATAAATCAACATCCAGCTATATTTCCAGAGCTTTCAAGCATCCACAGTTACTTTCTAAATGGAAATAACTTTAACTGAAGGTAACATTTGGAAATTCTTATCATGATCAAAACCAAACAAGATGGTGTATACAACTGCTCTGCCATAGGTAGTACTTACAAAAAACAGGTCTGGGAAAGTTACTCGCTTCGGGTGAAATTTGTAATCTGTTACAGGCTGCTCGAACTGTCAAGAGCACTGCTTTTGTGATGCAGTCATCTCCGTTTTCTCCTTATCTAAACATATGTGTGCAAGTTATAGGAAAATGAAGCTCATTTTTATAGAACACGTTATTCTTGTTGGAAGCTTTTTCATGGTAGCAACTACCCTGTTAATTTAACAGCTTCTATTTCAGTATTTCTTTCAGAGGAATTGTCTGCAAGAGTCATTACGTCTTCAAATGTATCACACAAAAACAAGACTAAGGGATGGATTCTTCCCCTCAATTTATATACCACTCCCCTCCAAACTCTTAATTCCTCCAGACTCTATATTCAGTAAAGCTTTGATAATCTTAGACCAATGCCTAATATCCCAGCTCAAGCAAAATACAGGTTTTTGATAACCACTCCTTTCTAGCCTCTACTTATTGTGGATAGAAGTTGAGTCCTTAAGAAATTACCACAGCTGAAATTTACAAAGTTGGATACCACCCTGCTCTACAATGCAAAAAACCCCCTCCAACCAAAGTTCATAAATTATTTATCTGCTTCTGCTTAGTTGGTACTTTGTTGCTAGAGTTTCACGATTATTGTTTCACGAGCAGATTGGGATGGAAGGGGGAACCTGGAACAAACTGAATGTGTTTTCGCATTGATAATCTCAGTGGAGATTACTTTGATTCAAGTAATTACAATGCAAGGCAGGAACAAGGCTTATGACATAGGCATTCTATTCTTGAAAATATGGTTTTATATAATCACAAATATTTGCAGTAAAGAAAGCTACAGGCTGCTTTTCCACTTTTATCTCAACTTGAAAAATATAGACAATCGGGTATCTTTCAAAGGCAATAATGAGATAATTACTTTTGTGTGTTGAGAAACTTATGTATAACATGCTGAAAAGTATGTCTCTTTCCAAATAAATATATTAAAAATTTAAAAATCTAATGAAAATAAATAATCAGATGTTTTCAAGAATTGACAATTTTTATTAATGAGATATGTAGTCCTTCTGTACAAAGAACCAGTTTGCATCTTGAATGTTTTCATCTTGTTATACTTGAATAGCACTACATTTAGAAAATACAGGAAACAGCAAAATTTCAATCTACACGCTATTTCCATATGAGGATGCACACAAATTTGGCCTGGGATACATCTGTGAGATTTAGATACTTAAATTTTATCTTTGCAATCTCTAGCAACTTGGATTCAGAATGTTCCAAAGATCCAAAGTGACATAACACATCTCATTAAATTATTGTCTAAAGCCATCTTTAGCTAATCATCTGAAGAATATTTTTTTTTGTGTGATGGAAAGAAATAATTGGGATAAAAAAATAGAATTAATAAAAGTAACATTTTAAAAGTACACACTTTTTGTTTATAATCTGATCCTGAAATCATTATATACTCTACTGTGAAAACCACTACATTACTAAAGATACATCAGCACATCCTTAATTAGCTGGAAAAGGAGTGCTAGTGACCTGGGCAACAGTGTCAAATGCAATTCCAAATGAAGCCCAGCAGCTGAAAACTTCAAAATAGCCTTTAGTCAAGAGGACCCTCTAGAATACACAGATATCAAGCTTTCAGATTTCATGTTTCCTTCTGACTTACAAAGAACAAAGACTGTATACACAGCTGAGTATGTATGTTCCAACTTATTTAGAAAACTATGATCACATTGTTCCATAAATGCTTTACTCTATCACATTTCAGATGCTTGCTATGCAACTTTTAATGTTTCAGACATTATCACGTTAGCTTTTCTAAATCACTCAGTGACAAGAATATTTTCTTATAATATTCACTCCTCTTATGGAATAAGTTTCTCTTTTAGTGCCTACATCTATTCTAGGAACACATACAAATGAAAAAACCCACCTCAAACAAAAAACAAAACAAAAGACCAGTGTACCTGCATTTACATTTTAACAGACTCCTATAGACTCCTTGCCTCCCAGAACCCTTTCCCAGGCTCCTACAGAGATGCTGAGATGGAGGCAAGACAGTTTGGAAATCCAGGTACTAACAAATGCAAAGTCATGGTTAGGAAATGATAGAATATCAGACCTCTCCTGAAACTAGACTCATGTTGACACTAATATCATGCTTAACATGCAACTGCATCACCTCTTTTAAATTATTTTAGCCTAAACCTCACTTCCTTTGGTAAGGTTTCATTTACCCTCTATGAAACTAGCCCCATAATTTCTGTGCAACTTAAAAATAAGTACCTATTATATTTAAGTTATACAGCTATTTGGGGAAATGCACAATCATGTTGCTCTTGGATCTAGTGCTTCAGGCAAAATTATTAAGATGACAGCAGAATCAGCTTCTTGAAAATAATTCTGGCAAATAAATTTACCTTACTACAGCACTCCAGGCATTCAATTCAACTTGTACAATGTTTCACAAATACTAGAAAAAAATTAATCAGACTTTTAACCAGGTGCCTGCTATTATTACCAGACAGGTGATTACCAGCAAATTTCCCCTTACTGGTCAACAGTTTTCATGCCTGAGGAAACATGGCTGGAGTTGGGAGCTACTGTCAAATATTGCTGCAATTTGCTGCCAGTGTTCAATGATCTCTTGCCATGCCGTGCAACAACTGTCCTTGACTCGGACCAAGTTCCAGCGTGGACATTAGTTTGTTTTGTAGTGGGGATGGTGGTACTCTACATAATTTTTAATGTACTGTTGTGGATTGTGATGTTGCTCATTTTATTAAGACATAGCATACTTTCAAGAAATGACAACCAATATAGGACAAGGAGTGACAGCTTGTCTGTCCCCAAACATTAAAGCAAAAAATCTTTGACTACAAAAGGAACTGAGACACATTTTTTTGAACTTGAGTATTACTGTTCGATGTTTTACAGTAATGCCTAGCAGACTCTGTACATTAATTCATACACTAGTTTCTTAACCTTCACTACTATCTGAAGAGATATAAACAAAACCGGACAAGTGTGGGAAGGAATTTGCAAAGTGGAGACCAAACAGAGTTTGAAGTGTTGATATCATCAAAACCTGTTCTGTGTTAGTGATGTGCCAGCCCTAGCATTGACAGTCACTTTCTGCAATAAGATGAACACTAAGTGCCTTCAAATAATCATATTTAGTCAGTTTAACACCAAAATATGGTATGACAATTTCATAACAGCTACATCCCTCAGTATCCAAATACTGGTTAAGCATATCTAACAATCCCGACATGAAACAATTAGTTTCACCCAATTAGAAGTGTGTGTTTGGATTTCTTTCTTTCTTTTTTCAAAACAAAACAAGAAGCAGCTCTGAAAAGAAAGAAAAGAAACTGGTCAGATAGAAAGAAAAGGAAGATTGATTGCAATACTAAAAATTCTGTGATAAGGTAATGTATGTTCTAAAGCAGCTTAGGACCTGCAAAGTAAGATTCCTGTTCTGTTAGAAAAAGGTACCTGCATTTTTACTAATTTTGCTCACTTTGTTTTTTAAAAGCTTAAGAGCTTCCTTTGCACTTTAACTTACTGAGAATACAAATACATAATTAAAGAGGGTGGCAGAATACTTACCTGAATGTTGAACACCATATAGAAAGCTAAGCCCGAGGTGGAACCACTACATGTAGAGGCTGGGCCATGAGACAGGAGGACACTGACAAGTAAGAGTAATACCCCAGCCTCTTAGGTCCATGGTGCTGGTCCACAGTGGACTAGAGGATCTGAGACCTAGACTGCTGTATGTGTGCAGTGTGCAAGTGCCATAAAATAGGAATCACTATTTTTAACCTGGTTAGTAAATAAATTTTAGATTGTATGTCACTGAATATTGGGGTTTTAGTCCCTTGGCCACATAACTGGTCAGTTGTGGACTTGCATACTCTTAGAACACTCACGTTGAAATAAAACCAATGCAGTTTCTCTGGATCTTTCATAATCCACAGAGGATGCTTCGTGTTGTGCCACAAATTTTAGGGTTGAAACAAAATGAGATCCATGTAAAAGGAAATTTGTCCCGATCAGACAATGAGAACCTTGATTTTCATATCTTTATGTAAATGTTCTAAATGTTTTAAAATTATAGTGATAGAAAAGCCAAAATTCATGAGTCTGGATTCAGGATAACAAATCTTCTAGTAACGATCCACAGATATTTGAAAAAACTTCTCATTCATTTCAACAAACTGTAAATAGGGCTTCAGTACATTTGTCAATAATAAACTTCTCTAGATGTATTTCTTTATCTGTATTTTTTATTTTATTATGATATTTTTTATCTAGATTTTTTCCCATTCTTTTTCTCTTTCTCTTCCTAATGAATTCACAGTGATCTGGTTTTGACTATGAAAATATCAACTTATTTTTCTCCAATGAAATTTTATTTCTGAACACAGTCTCACAAATCTGGAGTGGGTAGGGAAAACTAACTGAATCACCAGTTCAGAATGCAAAAACCTCTCAGACATGCTAAAGCCTAATGAAAACCCAAAGTCTTAACAGGAACAGAGGAATTTTTTTTTGCCTTTCAGGAATTCTTTCACAAATTAAACACTCAAACCAATAGGTCACACAACTCTAGAGACGATTTTTTTCAAGTCTACTGCCTGTTTTATATTCAAAGAACATAGAAAGTAGTATTTTTGCTTATGAGTTGGCAAAGCTCCTGGCATAATGAGAATATAAAAGCAAAATGTGTGCTCTTCCCCTGAGCACTGGGTTTTGCATAACATGTTTTATATATTAAGCAATACTGACAAAGTGATATTTTTAATCTCCCCACAAAATACAGGCTAGTGTTCCCATGTGCCCCATGAGCAGCCTTTATTTGAGAAGTTCTATTAACATCATTGGAATTCGACGTGCGTAGGTACAATTTGGATCAGCTGCTGAGAGTCTATTTTTCTATGAGAAAACATCCCATATGTGCTAGTATTATAGAATCCTCGCCCCCCGCTCCTCCCCCCCAAAAAAACAATTTAGCCCTACATTGAAAGCTTGAGAAATTAGGTCCAACCGCCAATAAAACTCTGATGGAGTAAGAATTCAAAGAGAAAGATAAAGGATGCTATTAAAACCACTTTGCAACTTGCTTTTTTAACATAGAAGTTCAACTCTACTTCAATTTGGCATTCAAACAGCTGTTCTGATGCTCTTCTGACATCTCTTAACTAACAGGAAAAATAGAAAAAGGGGGGTAGTATGAGTATATTTTAAAGTGTATCTTTCTAAAATCCACCTTATACAGTTTTTTGGTTTTTTTGTTTTTTTTTTTCCTGTAAGAAATATTGTATGAATAGAATGGATTTCTTTAGAAATATGGCAGTAAGGGCATTTTAATTACATCTATAATATAGAACAAGGCTACTTAAAGATGGTACAGAAATTGATGGAACACAGCCCTATCTTTATAAAGCAACAGACAACTGCGACGTAATTTCAATTTACTACTGTAAATTTTATCAAGTGCAGTTGACTAACAGGAAAGCTGAATGGATTTTAATCTTTAGACCTCAGCTGTAAGTTAGTAATAATTTTGTGAGGTGTGATTTCGATAATAGTTTCTACTGTTTACAATGAACCTATCACTGAGAAGGTAAACTATATGCAGACTCAAAAATTGCAAGACACTTAAATCTTTGCCTCTACAGACTTGCATTTTTCAAATTTTATTTTGCAAATTTATTACTAGCAGGTAATATATTTACTCTGTTGACAAACTACCATCACTGCAGGTTCCCAAAAGAGTCCTAAAAGTAACTAGCACTTCTTTGTAATCACGTTGGTTGATGTTATGGCCTCAGAAGTTTTAATAGACAAGGACGAAACAGTTTTTGCTGCAAGTTTCACATAGCTCTTTCTTCTTAAATAATTAATGGTGTGATTTTTTCATTTGTAGTGTTGACTTGAGTTCTAAGTTATATATCTCATTCAGGAAACAGTTGGATGAAATGGGCTTAGGTGAAGCCTGCCACAGAGATCCTGAAATCTTCAGCGTGTTTACAAGTGTGGAGGTTTGCAGGATCAAGCCTTGACTATAGGTACAAACATGTACGATTCAACAGGAAAATACTTTAAAGCTCCTATTAATTCTTAAAAGAATTAGTAGTCAAATTCTTCATGTGGTTCACTGTTGCTAGTCTATGTCCTATATTTCTACTGTCTTAAAGGAGTCCACATGTCTGTGTATATGCAGCAAGAAGCCAAATTTAAAACATAACTTTAGTCAGATATTTCACTTCATAAATAAAAGACAACATCCTTCCTAACCTGTGAGGCTATGCTAGGAAGCAAAAGACAGGCTTCTAAGGAGGAAAAGACAGAGCGGGAGGTACTATATGCAAATACTTCTAATTGCTGGGTGAAGTAGTCATGCACAGGCATTTCATTCCATTTGTCACCACCTGTCAGTTAAGGCACTTATAAATAATGCCAACAGCACTATCCTGCCTGTGTGAGTGCATTTAACACAATTTAATCCATGTTCTGACCATCATATTTTCTAAGAATATTTTCTTTTAGAATACCTGCTATGAACTTGATCTATTTTTGAAAAAGATATTTGGGAAGATTTTTCAGCAGTCTACTCTCAAAATTGTAGGAGTATAGAAATTAGAGAGATGTCAGTAGAAAAACCAAGTGCTTTCTGGATTTGCTCGATGTGTAGTAAGATGAAGCACCACATCTGTTACACTAGAAAACAAAGTAAGGCAAAGATCCAACTCATCAGTACACACAGCAGCCTTGCTATAGTAAGGAGGTGAAGCTTTTATTGATGAAGTAATTTATTCCTAAGGACACATTTAAGTTTGCATTTCATAGATAGCAGGATTTAATAATGAATGTATCTCCCAATAGTTAAGTGAACATAATTCTGTCATTTTATCAACAGGAGTCCAATGTTTTCATGTTTTAATTCCAAGGAACATAACATTAACTTATTATTATCAAATAGTCTACATCAAGTTAATTAGACCTAATAGCTGAGTTAAATGATATGCACTGCCATTAGTATTTACAGCATCATGCACTTACACTTTAATTCTGCAGGCTATTAATTTGCCTGTAAACATTTTATTTGGGATAGTCTGTGATTTTCAACTTTACTGCCAAGACATGGATCATGGTTTCCTCAGGTCACAATAAGTGTAGTCAGTTTTAAGAAAGCTTTTTGCCCTCCCACACGTGGCCTAGCATTGTTTAAGGACAGAGTCCGTAAAATGACAGCATTTGCCATTTCATAGCTCTCCAATATCTCTGCAGTATGCCATTATTGCATCACTTTCCAAGGGGTCCTATGAGGCTCCTCCAAACAGACATCCTCAACTGTACAGCAACGAGGGAGATTTCCCTGGAGGAAATCAGGCTTTTCTGCATAGTACAAAGGAACTAGAATGAGAGCAGTGACTTTTCCTTTAGTTTTTATCACCTCTACTGACTTTAACTAACTTTGTGGATGTACATTATTTTGAAACACTGTCCTCAGAAGCCACATATGTTCCAGGAGTTAATATATGAAGCTTACAGAATTCAGAAGAAAAGGAATGAAAGAAATGCAGAGGCTGATGAGATCTTGCACCTCCTGTTCTCACTAGCTACACAGAATTATAAGATAATAAAAGTAAAGCTCAATATAGTAAGAGGACACAGAATAAGACAACGGTTGAGGTTGGATGAAACCTCTGAAGGTCATCTTACCCAACACCCTGCTCAAGCAGGGTCACCTGGAGCAGGTTTCATGTTGAACCCTACGTGCTTTATATATGGTAAAGGTTCGATCCTGCAAACCTCTACACTTTTAAGCCTGCTGAAGATTTTAGGATCTCTGCAGCAGGCTTCACCTAAGTTCATCTCATCCAACTGTTTCCTGGACAAGATAATTCTATAACACAGGTCAACACTAGAAGTAATTCTGAGAACAATGTTCTAAATAGAAGAAAGAATTATTGTGCAAACCTATACACTGCTCTACTAGTTTAAGCAAGATTGAGTTAACTACAGAGCTCCTAAACATCATCCTACTGATATTTTGGCTTCTTTTGTAAAAATCTTGGGTTTTGTTAACAGACCAGAGGTGATGGGTCAGGCTTGGATGTGTATTAAGAGGCTCTACATGCTCATCACAGAATGAAATACTAAAGCACAAACATTTCTTATCATTACTGTGCACATACATGCTACAGCAGATGTGCCTAAAGCATTACTGGCTACTGTAAAGGGAGAGTGAACTAGAATTTCTCTAAGTAAAATCAGGAACTATGGTAACCTGAAATAAATCATTACATCTCTTTGCCTCTAATTGCAACCATGGACTGATGTAAAGACAGTATTATACAGTTATGCCTATGGACTTACGCACTGTGGATGTCAGAACCTCAGATAAGCAGTAGCCAAAGGCTCAGTTAGATGTTCTAGAATATCTTCTTTTTACATTTGCTGTTACAAAGTTTTGGGCTTCTCACTTCCAAAACAACTCTGAAATGGAGTGGTTTCCTGTAAACTATGGCACTTTTTGCCATCTACATCAAAACATACAAAGTCAAAACAATTAGTCTTCTTGAAAGATTAAATTTTCCTCATACAGTGTATCACACAGCAATCCAAGCCTTACCTCAGAACTGCCTTCAGTCATGAAGGTTTTGATATTTATTTTCTAGCCTATCACAAGTGACTACGGTTCAGGATTGCTGCTCTCTCTTCTCTGTTTTACAGATTGTTCCAGATTAAAAGATACAGCTTCCACAGAGCTAAGTCTGATTTTCTGTTCTAAGGAGATAGCAATGGTTAGCATCTATTTTGTAGTCACAGGGTTACAAAAAATGTCTTCATTTACATGCGATCCATTACATTAGCTACTGTGCATATTCCTATAGATCTGTGTAGGAAAAATTCCCTAGGATAATGAGACCATTAATAAATTCCAGTTCCATGCAGGTATCCTCAACTTTCAAGGGAAGGTTCTTGTTACATATTGTTTCAGAAATCCTAGTCTACATACACATGAAATACCCAAGTCAGAGCCATATACAACAATTAAGCAATATGAGGACAAACTTAAATATTCAGAGTCTGAATAGATAAGAAGATGTTTTTAGAACATATACTTGAATTTTCTTGTCATGGAGTCCAAAAACTACAATGTTAAGAACAGAACCAGAACAAAGTCTAAAATTCCAGTTTGATTTAATCTGGAAAAGTGAGGATTTCTACCTTTGGATTTTGACACAGTTCCCTGGTCATAGCTAATTTACATCTGCTTCTATAGAATAAAAAGTTAGCTTAGTATGATATGTCTACATAAATCTCTGACACAAAGAGCTCATTTAAGATGGTAAACATTTCTAAATCCTGTAAGGTAACAGGAAGTTGAGTAACTAAAGGTTTAGATCAAGACTCAGAAACAACCTTTATTATACAAATACCTAGGAAATTTGCTTTAGAAATAAGTGAGGATTTAATGTTAAAAAATCCATTATGTTTACATTGAAATACTTTTGGCATGGCTCTCAAAAGTGACATACATACATCAACACAGAAATCTACATCTTAACAGCTTGCCACCCAACAACTTTGTGCTGCAGATGGTGCTAGACTGTTTTCTAAAATATTTAAGCTTCTTTAGGACAGAAGAAACGAAGAAGCCTTTCTTTCCCAGGAATCAACCCTGCAGTTTAGCTTTCAATTCTGATCTTTTGTATTTTCAACAACTAAGGAATGGGGAAAATTTGTGCTTCATATCTGTGTGTTTTCATCTCCAATTTGCCTTTGAAGTATAAAGGGAAAGTCCAGACAATGTAGTATGCTAATGGTTCATTACATCTCTAGGCTAGGAAATGCTACAGCTCCAGCTGTGAGGCATGATATGGGTCTGCTTATTCCCAAATTAACAGAAAGATTTTGTATGAGGAATCCTGCAATGTTCACTTTCCTGTTCAACGTGTGAAAGCCATGTTATTGGCTATAGTGTGATATTTACTCAGACTATCACAGCATCATAGGTTGGAAAAGACCTTTAAGATCATCAAGTCCAACTGTTAACCTAGTACTGCCAAGTCCACCGCTAAACCCTGTCCCTAAGCAACACATCTACACGTCTTTTAAATACCTCCAGGGATGGTGACTCCACCACTTCACTGGGCAGCCTGTTCTTTCGGTGAAGAAATTTTTCCTAACATCCAATCTAAACCTCCCTTGGTGCAACTTGAGACCATTTCCTCTTGTCGTATCACTTGTTACCTGGGAGAAGAGACCAACCCCCACCTTACTACAACCTCCTCTCAGGTAGTTGTAGAGGGTGATAAGGTCTCCCCTCAGCCTCGTTTTCTCCAGACTGAACAACCCCACCTCCCTCAGCTGCTCCCCATCAGACTTGTGCTCCAGACCCTTCAACAGCTTCGTTGCCCTTCTCTGGACTCGCTCCAGCACCTCAATGTCTTTCTTGTAATGAGGGGTCCAAAACTGAACACAGTATTCGAGGTGTGGCCTCACCAGTGCCAAGCACAGAGGGACGATCACTTCCCTAGTCCTGCTGGCCACACTGTTTCTGACACAAGCCAGGATGTTATTGGCCTGCTTGGCCGCCTGGGCACACTGCTGGCTCATATTCAGCTGGCTGTTGACCAACACCCCCAGGTTGTTCTCCGCCAGGCAGCTTTCCAGCTGCTCTTCCCTAAGCCAGTAGCATTGCATGAGGGTGTTGTGACCCAGGGGCAAGACCCAGCACCTGGCCTTGTTGAACCTCACACAATTGGCCTCAGCCCGTCCATCCAGCCTGTCCAGACCCCTCCATAGAGCCTTCCTACCTCCAAGCAGATCAACACTCCCATCCAACTTGGTGTCACCTGCAGACTTACTGAGGGTGCATTTGATCCCCTCGTCCAGATCATTGATAAAGATGTTAAAGAGAACTGGCTCCAATACTGAGTCCTGGGGAATACCACTGGTGATTGTCTGCCAACTGGATTTAACTCCATTCACCACTTCTCTTTGGGCTCGGTCATCCAGTCAGTTTCATACACATCAGTCTCATACTGCTTTTTTGCAAATTTGTGTAAGTGCTAAATTCAATTTAAGACCCTAGCAATAACAAAAGACATTCCTGGAGAGGTCTGTGTTGCAAGTAGGACTGCATTTCCTGTAAAAGGAATTTAGATAGCTTTGAACTACTGAGCTAATAGAAGTAATCTTCCTGTAACACCACAGATTTCAGCTGCAAGTCTAAACCACTACAATAGAAAAATGACTGTTTTAACCATTTTCATGAAACTCAAAATGACTCTTCACTGAAGATTTCTGAAATTCCTGAAAATTCAGAGCCCCCAAATTCATGGCCTCTGGGCACACATGAAGCTGAGAAAACTGCAAAGTGAGCGGCAAGTGTTTCAAAGGGATCTAAAATCACAGAAACCTTGTCTCCAGCACCACAAGATATGAAACACCCCCTCAGTATAAAATGGCTATTGTTTGATACCTGTTTGAAAACACTTGTAGAAAATTTTATAACTTTGAAGTACTTTAGGAATGTTAGCATAATTCATTACATGAGCCAACTGAATATGAATTGGGCAGGGGGGGATGGGGGAAGGGATTTTGCTGTGATTATGTGCCAATATCTAAATGAGCAAGCCACTTCAACATTTCCTGTTTCCATCTGAATGATCAAAGATGACCGATCAGCTTTAGAAGCTTCTTAGCTAACAATCTAAGGAAGGCATGTCTCATTACAGGTATCAAATATTGGTAACAAGACATATGATGACAGTAAAATTTATTTTGTATAAGGAAGTTTAATAACTCAAGGGACTAGCAAAGATATTTTGAATGCAAAGTCTTCAGCTTATTGCTAAAAATTAATAGGGAAAAACATTACAATCACGCAAGGGATGTCTGATGGACCATGTGAAATTAATGGGTGTTTGCTATTGATATATGACGGAAAACAGACAGTTCTCATTACTAAATACCACAGCCTAGTTACCATTAGGCCTGTTATGAATTTTAATAGAATTGACATAGGTTTAATGAGCTTTGAACTTGAAATTAAAAGAAAAAACCAAGCATGTGCAATATTTTGATTTATGTGAATTGAAAGGAAGTATAATGGAAATTGTAAAATAAGAAATCCTAGTTTCTATTTGCAGTAGTAGGACAAAATTTAGCACACAACATTCACCAGAAAAGAATGATCTTGAAGCTGTAACATTTGTGACTATTAACCATTAGCCTTAAGCTGTAGAAAAATAATGCTCTTGTAATGGAAGCAAAAGAATGCAAACTACTTGGCTTCCTACCTAGTCACACTGGTCTGTTATAAGTAGAAATGCTTTGAAATAAATGAATCTCTGATTTATATATCTGCCATCTCCAAAAGAAATAAAACCCAAATACTGTTATTACAGAAATATTATTCCCAAGTACTGACCTACAGTCTAGAACAGCAACTGTTGTATTAGGCATCAAGAACACGTAGTACCAGAGCAAGTTAAACTTCATTCTATTTTGTGCGTATTTTAACCATGTGGTTATCTATGCCAAAAATTTCTGCAGCATGGCCACTCATCCATGACAGAAGATGGGCAAGTAACAACCAAGACAAAAAGCAATAGGGTAAGCTATGCAATGAAAAAAATTATGACACTAGATGGAGAAAATTATAAAAAGATAACAAGGTCATTTGTCAGTCAAGGCTAAGAGAGCTAGACAGAAAAAAAATATATGCCTTCTGGTAGAACAAAGTCACTCACATCCAAAGTTACAGTCCTCAAAATATCTATATAGCTTCTGTTTAAGACTAGAGTCTACACGAAGGCATCTAAAGTCCATCAAGTTACTTTCTCTCAACAGGCACCTAAAATTTTCCTTCTAGGCTTGAAGCGATGTACCACTGTGTTGATACAGATGAGCAGTTTCAATGAAAATCACCAAAGGAAAACTTACACAAATTTAGACAATTTGATTTTTAAAATACCTAAATCAGTCTCATATTCCAAGGACATGATATCAGGAAACTTTCTGATTAATAGAGGACAATGATGCAGCTGCAGGCACCTAAAATTTTCCTTCTAGGCTTGAAGCGATGTACCACTGTGTTGATACAGATGAGCAGTTTCAATGAAAATCACCAAAGGAAAACTTACACAAATTTAGACAATTTGATTTTTAAAATACCTAAATCAGTCTCATATTCCAAGGACATGATATCAGGAAACTTTCTGATTAATAGAGGACAATGATGCAGCTGAAATAATACTAACAATTTGATTTTTAAAATACCTAAATTAGTCTCATATTCCAAGGATATGATATCAGGAAACTTCCTGATTAATAGAGGACAATGATGCAGCTGAAATAATACTTTGACACAAATAGCCCTAAGATGTACGCTTCCTCAAAGGCTATTAAAAGAAAGACAAATTACTTATGTCTTTAATTGCATGAACTGTGTGAGGAAATCATTAAAGTATATACAGGTAATTATCTGGAGTATGGATGAAAAGGTATTTAAATGTCAGCGATTTCATTTATTTTATAACTGAAGATTGAGAACTGGCAGAGTAGAGGGTAACAAACCATGAATGGCTGTCATTATAGGCTAATAGAGTATTAAGATGATTCTGATTTCATAAAACTAGTTGGTGTTGAGGTGCATGCAGAAACATAGAAGTGTGTATGTACAAAAGCTAGTAACATTCTCAAATCATCTCAGGAACACTTCAGAAAATTATTCATGTTGTTGTGATTGCTGACTCTACTGCCTGGACTACATGGTTTATAGATAGGACAGAAAGATTTATCATGATAACGCAAGTAGCCTAATGTGTTTTTAGCAGGGTTTTAATCCAAATCCACTTTAGAAAATAAGAATGCTAAATTTGTGCAAACCCTAAAAGGAGAACATAGTGTGGATTTCAAGATGCTAAAGACCAGAAAAAAATAAACAACGGTACTATGGTTAAGCAGAAAGATGTTTCAGCACTGGAAAAGTTAGGTTCAACTTGGAAGACTAAAAATGAAGAACTAATTCATTACCATTATAGATGAATAATTCAGATATGAGATCCACATCATTAGCCCAAACTTTCCGTCCTTCCTGATCCCAACCTTCTCTGTGTGAGGGAGTCAATCAGCCCAGACAAAGTGGTGTCATAGAAACAGTGATCTGACATTTGCTTGCTCATAGTTTTTCTTTCTTAAGATGGGTATTTCAGTCATGATTTTCAGAGGACATTGGATTCAAATTGCAGGTAGATGCTAAGGAAATCTCTCTTAAAGGAGACAGCAGAAGTTAGTCCTTCCTGCAAGGAAATATTCCCTCCCCAGTGTGATGAGGCAGCTTAAAGTGATCAAGGAACATTTTATTGTTCTCCCTTGCTAGAACAGAAATGGCAAGACTGGCAACCATACTTCTGTAACACAACTTGAAAAATCATATTCTTTTGACATCCAAAATTTAGTTTATGTTCTCTCATAGTAGCACGTATGTAACAGTTTGTTACTATGTATGTAATAACTGTAATTAATATATTTTATACAGATTAGCAGTTCTGGACATTTTAAAAGCATTTAATATTTGGGGTTTTGATTTACAAAAGTAAAATATGGAAACAGTTAATGCCTCTTGCTACATTTCTTGAAAGGAAAGATGCTGCATATTCATCTAGACAAAAGGCATGAAAAAGTGTTTTCAAGGAAACAATACTGCACATGTAGTACACAAAAAATCAAATAGATTTTTATCAATGTCTTGAAGATACTTTCAAGAAGCATGAAGAAAAATCAGTGATCTACCCCCAGTGACAAATCCCAAGCATTTTAGCTACCCTATCTATGAGAATGGACAGTAAGAATGGCAAGCAAAAAACCTGAAATTAAAAAAAAAAAAAAATCCAGTTCAATTCTTACTGAAAGCAAGAGCATACTCTTTGGGACTGGGATTTTAGTAAAACCAGATCCCAGAAAGGTGTGCTTTGTTTTCTTTGTTTGTTTGTCAGGAAAACATAATAAAGAGTCTCATTTAGTATTATTTATTTGTCCCTGTTATTCAGTTCCTTGATAATTAGAAGACAGTTTTCATCCCTTGTCAGGCAAAATATTATGTGGAAGCCTAATGATGCCACCCCCAAAGCACCATTAGGTTACTTGATGGAGGATATGATTTATGTATGTTATAGAAGCATTTACTCCAGGGAAGCTTTTCAAATCACCAAGAACAAAATTTTGCTCTCTGGTAAACAGAAATGTAATGACAGACTATTAGTTTTGGGTGGCTGATGTTTGATTTCCTGGAGTTATAAAGGCAGTCTGCTTTTGTTCTAATGGCATTATATATTTCTGTGATGGAAGTAATTAACAACTGTGCAACTTAGGTCATTACTGCGCTAGCAAACACTGTTCAGTGTTACTCTTACACATATGTAAGTTTTAGAGGGTAAATCAAATTCAACCCGTATTTTCAGAAGAAAAAAAAAGAGAATGTATCTCAAATTCCTGCATATTTGCAGGCCTTATACCAGAGTAGATAAGAAATTTTACTTTTCAGTTCTGCCTAAAAAATTTAGGTTCATTTGTTCCTTTAGTGACAAATAAGTGCAGACAAGTATTTCATTTCTAACAAAAGGTTAAGGCAGAGAAGTGCATTCACTGACAGCTACTACTGTAGAACAATGCCATCATCTACAGAGTTGAACAGCATCCTGTGAAGTAGATTAACAGGATGAAGAAGTTACAACAATCAAAGAAGAGAAAGGGGTTTTTTGGTGTGTGTGTGTGTGTGTCCCAGTTGTAGTATCATAAGCTCCACTAAAGCATTAAATCTAATGAAAGTAGGAATCTTCACCAAATCCCTTTCTTTGCATGGTCTGCTGCATAAGGAAAATATGCAGAAACTTTCCCTAATGAAAGTCTTTTTACACTTAGCATGGAATTAGACATACTCCAGAATCACACAGCCACCAACCGCTATTCCAGGCATCTAATTTTTCAAATTACAACGGAGATATTTCTATTGATAATCACAAAAAAATTACACTTGTAGATAAACTAAGCTTGGGATACACTGAGTAAGGGACAAGTCAGTTCTAGGTACGGTTTATCAAGTAATACAACCCATGAAAAGACAGCCTGTTCAAAATAACTCGAGCTAGTCATTCAGTTAAAAGTTTGCTTCTTAACAGAAAATAAATGAAAGAAAGAGAGGAGGTGAATGCAGGTGGAGTGAGAGATGAGTTCATCAGATAGCGGTCTTTAATTTTAAGGATCTTTTGAACCCTCTAGCATTGCATAAGTGCAAGAAAACATGTCCATTCATAGCATTACTGTGATCCTGTGAAACATTCATTGTCTAACATGTATACTAATATGCATACAAACACTCCAGGGTAATTCACTGTGGCAAGTAAAGGTTGTGAGTAAAGATCTTAGAAATATATGTCCTTCTCCCACTAATGTTGCATAGTTTGGAATGATTGTATCACTGGTAATAAAATAAAGCATTATGGAACTGAAATTCTCTGAAGTTGTAACACTAGTGTTTCTTACTACTGGAGTTCATAGAGCCACTAATAAAATGGATATTTATGGAATTATGGATATTATGGAACTGAAATTCTCTGAAGTTGTAACACTAGTGTTTCTTACTACTGGAGTTCATAGAGCCACAGGAAATTTTATTGTAAGATTTGTAGAAATACAGAGATTTGGCTGGCCTACACTACAGTACCAGTGTTACCCAAGGGATAACTTCAGTTCTGGGAGAGAAGTACCAGAGACACTAAAGACAGATCCATTACTTTTTTTAATGATGTCTTGAGGTTATTCAATTTTTGGGCCCTGAAGATGCAGAGAACATAGCAGTTCTTACCAGTTATGAGTAGACTACAGATGCCTAAACAGGAACAGGTTAAGGTCATTTGTTCCTTAACTCGCTACTACAGAAGTTCTGATATATGGAAGTGCAAGAGAACATATGCAAAACTTTAATGTGTCCTTTTCTTCTACCAGGTCATGTAAGCACAGCTAGAACCACTTGCTTCATCACATAAGCTATAAATCACCCTTTTAATTTTTTATGACCCTAGAGGTTTCTCCCTTCTCCTTGCCAGACTACTATAGATTTGCCAGTCCAAGTAATGTAAGGAGTTTTTAGTGCAGAAAGTGACATTGTCAGCAGTTGAGGCTACGTAGCTATGACAAGCATAGTAGTATTGACAACAGTTAGCTGTCCAAGGTGTGTAAAGCTTAGGGTAAAAGGCTTAAGTCTTTAAAGCTACCTCACAGATTCCTCTTACCCTGTTTGGCTTCTGACTGCAATGTATCAAAATTCTTTGGCTTGCTTAAAAATCTTAGCATAATGTGACTTTACAGATAGTAACTACTGAACACTTGTAAGACACGAGACATCTGCAGAATTTATTTTGAAAAAAATAAGAAATAATGACACAATACTGGGCATAAACATTTTCTTTACAAAACAGCACTGAAGCTGTAGAACTGAAATCAGGTGTATTTGCATTTGTTCATTTCGCTCCTTCATCAAACTGATGTCAATAGAAGTAACCTTAAGGTACAAAGGAAATGAAATTGCTGAAGGTATCCAAAAGTATTTTGCTAACCTCAGGCTACTTGGGAAATAAGGTGCAGCTACACAGAGTTTTATTGTGAAGTAATTACTATAATTTACATTCTGGGTTGTTACAGGTACCACCTGTAGCCAAATGCTTCTATTCCCTTGCGTCCAATTACCTCATGATAATCAAGCCAGTTGGTGCCATATTTAATTTTATTCAAAATACAGTGCTCAAAGGTAAAATAGATACTTTCTGATTGTAGGATGCAGACTATCTTCTTTTTTCTGGTGGGTTACTATGTGGGGTGTGTAGTCCTTAATAAACAGCCTGTCAGCTGTGGATTCCTTTCCAGCAGTCAAAAATTTTGAGGAGCTCAAGATACTCTTAAAAATCCCAAGCTTATTCCTTGAAAAGAAAAATCATTCCAGAACTAGTAACCTCAGGTGGATCAGAGGATAGGTGGAAAGGTGACAAGGAACTTGGTAGCATCAACCTTTATAAAAGATGAGGAATCTGTCTTTACCAATACAATATTTTCTTATTACATGTAAAAGGATAAAGTTAGTTATGTTCAAATCTTAGTGCAAGGTGAAAGCGCTAAGCAATTCACTAGACTTTTCAGATCAGTAAAACAGAGGAATGTTCATCAGCAAAATAATTTGGACATCACTATTGGCATGTCAATTTACCAAACTTCTAGCATTAGACTTGGAATTTCAATATGACTTGCCATGCCCTGCAATAGCAAGAGGTAAGCTTCTGTAAACTACAGGAAATCGTCATTGTACAACTTCTACTTTGTTCCATAGTAAGATGTGACAATGTATTATAGGGAATCATTTCCAAACTGTAGGCAAGTGAAATTTACAGACAAGTGAAATAAGTTTACAGAACCAATTATATGAAGTCCCAGATGTCTAACGAAGTAGTGAAGTGTAAAGAATGCTAATATGTAACCTGAATAAAGAGTATCATCACACACTCTACTGAAATTCACAGGTACGTGAGGGGATGTCTGTCTAAAAGCTTCATGAACAATTATAAAAAGCTACTTACATATGCATTTCCCAACAAACAGTAGGTTACACTATAGTGACTTTTTATTTTAAATTTCAAAGACTTTTGCAGTGAGCTACATTGCTATTTCAGATGCATTTCCTTGGAGGGTAGATGTTTAGGTATCTAGAGCAACAAAGTGAAATATAGAGATTTGAATCTGGAAATCTCATCTGTAACATAAATACTTCAAAACTCTCTTTGAAAAAAAAGACAGACTATCCGCAGTCTACAAGAAATAATAATACAATATTATCCCATTTTAGGCACAGAAACTAAGCAGCACTTTTTCTTTAGAAGCTATTGAGTTTTGCATAACTTGATCTTTCATATGATAATAATGCTTTGCAAACTTCAGATATTCTAGCACTCAGTCATACTGTAACTGGTCTAAATGAGCATATCTGGTGCCTGGCAAGCGGATATCAAGGACACCTCAAAACATACAGACTTCTAATAATCAAGTCATCATTGCATGTTCCAATGATCTCACAGAATGGCTACATGCAGTAAATACTCATCACTTTAGAAATATAGCCACTAACATATACAGCCAAAGCTTGGTCCACCATATTCTGATAAAAAAGAGAAAAAAGTTTAAAAAAATTATATGTATATTCCACAGCTAATATCTGACACAATTCTGAATTAGAAATCCAATGGAGGCAAAACCAGAACATATTCAAGTAAATAAACAGAGGTTATATGATTTTTCTAGATTTCTCTCACGGGAAAAAAAGAACAGCGTATGTAAAACGTCAGGTGGATTTATAGACCTTTTACATCGACTAAATAAAACACATGCCCAATTAAGACCCTTGAAGAATACAGCAGAATAACAAAGGAGGATCATATTGAATGGGAAGATATGAAAAACAGTGATAAGGACTTAAGGGGCATTATAAATCATCCTGGCTGATCTTATCATCATGCTTTTTCAACTAGTGTAAAGCAGCTTCTTCCCCTAAAAGGCTCTGTAACAGAAGCAGTCAATGTCTGAGAAACATATGTGCAGTTGTCTGAGTTGTGAGCTGCAGGAAAGACAGTTTCATTTTAAATGGTCTGTGTTTTCTGAATGAATCACTTTAACTAGTTTTTCTATGTTACCTTTGTTTTGTTCCCCCAAAAAACACAGTAAAAAGGCTTTTGAGATCCTAAATATAATATCATACAAAGCTATCTAAGAGCCAAACTCTTGCAACCCTTACTGGAATAAGCTTTCAGGGGTTTATTGGGGTTTGGGGGTTTTTTTTTGAAGAGTTCTTCCAAGATAACAAAAGGACCAGAACTTGACTCTACAGCAGCCTCACAGATCTTCAAGACAATGTGTGGTAATACAGCTTTTCATTAAATGTCAGCAAAACAAGCTTTGAGTAGTTGTAGGCTTCCCTCCCCCTTTTTCTTTTTAATGTCTAACAAAAATTAATTCTGAGTAGACTTAAATATTACAGTGGGGAGAGGGTCTGATGTGCATATATGTGAACACACACATACTTTCTTCCTATCAGATGAAAACGTATTTCTCTAAATATAGCTATATAGCTAACGAGAAAAATTGCAATCTCTAGTTAATGAACCATCTGTTTCAACCTCAAACGTCATTCTTCCTGTTAGACCTATACAGATTGCAATGTTTGCCTCCTCGGACTTTAATACCAACTCTTAAGTAGAGTAGCTTCCTTGGCCAAGATCAAAGAAAGAAAAAAATTACTGACTGTATCTCATCAGCATTTCAGTAACAGCCTGTGCCCAGAATTGCAGCAGATCTTGGAAGTAAATGCCTGGAGACTTTTCACATAATGTAAGAAAAACACAACTCAGATACTCTTGCTGTAAGACGAGAGACAGAGCAATTTTTTGTCTATCTCCTTTCCTCCTGGATAAAAGCCAGAGCTATTTTTTTCCTCAAGCTCACTCAAGCACTGGGGTTCAAACGATAACTACTTCCTTAATCAGACACAGTAGGTTCAGCTAATAAGATAGTTCCTTAGCAGAAGGTTAGATAAGGATACATGGAAGGATTACATTTTGCATTCAAATAGTTATACTTGTGCAGTGTTATCCAAATACTAAAATCATCTCTTCATTTTCAGTACTGTAATAGAATTCTTATTTTTCTCCTGTGTCAAAAGCATTTATGGTGGTTTATCATCGCATTAAAATAGAACATTTGCATTTTAGAAACGTTTTAGAAATCTCTTTTGAAGCTGAAAAGTAAGCATTATTATTACTGGATAGTTTTGTGCCAAAACATTAAAGAAAGCACTTTAGTTGTTCACCTTCCATCATAAACTGTAAGTGAGAGAAGATCTGAGAGAAAATATGCCATCAAATATTAAACAGAAGTTCTGTCACTTTGCATAAAGAAAGAGTTTATTGTCATGGAAGGATGGAAAGAAAACCCAGGCTTTTTTTGTAGAAGCCTTGTGGTTTTCTGCTTTATGTCAATAAATTGTTGTAAATATTGTGGAGTAGTAGAAGTAAGGCTGAGCAAGTGAAAAGGTTTGAAATTCATTGAGGTGTAAAGAAAAAACATATAAATAGACCACAATCCTGCTTTGGTGCATCAGGTATGATTCATGTTGCACTATTCTGCCATGTGCTATTTTAGGAAAGAAACAAATATTACTCTAGCTGAAGCAAAATTTCACAACACCTTACCATTTTACATGCTTCATAATAAGCATCAAATCTTTGAGTTCTGGGCACAGGAAACAAAATAGGCCAATTCAAGCCAGGATTTGCTAGAAGACTGACACCCTGTGAAGAATTCCAAATCCAAGGAAGTGCCATTAGGATAAAAAGGCTTGCTCTTTGCCAAGTCATGCTGTAGAAATGGTGAGATCCTTGTCCCTTTCCTACTGAAAAAATTGTAACAGTTTTTATTTTCAAGGCTGGAAGAGGAAGGGAAGTTCCTCTTTTTTGAATGGTCAATGTGAATTTTCTTATCAATAGTTTCTGGCCTGATCTCAGTTACCAAGGCAAGCTAATTTATATTGAAAACATAGTCAAAATTTAATTTTTCCCAACAGTAGAAATATTCTGATGTTGCTATTGGAAACAATTTCAAAAGTCTGGAACCACTCACTGTGAGCTTTGATGGCAATAGGTAGGAAATTTATTATTACCTGAAACTATATAATTGGTTCCCTTCTTAGATTTAAAAAAATGAAACAGATTGAAGTGTTTTTCCTCCATTCCTCCCTCCTTCTCAAACACATTAGCAATGAGAAACTGCCCACTAACTTTCAGTCAGCTTTGGAGCAAACCCTGAATCTTTCCAGTCAAATACTTTAGAAATTTTTAAAGAAAGATGGGAAACATTATGAAATCCGTTTAGATCTGAATACTGTGCTTATATCTCTCCTCTGTATCTAAAGCATTTATATATCGAGAGCTATAGTAATATAGAATATATGACAATGTCTTATATTTTGGAGCTCAGAAAAATAGAGCTGAGCAGCATTCAAAATTATCTTTTATTATAAAAATGAATCTAGATCACAACGCTGTAAAGAAAAATCAAGATTTTTTTTTTTTTAATAGGAAATAATTATATTTTGGTTCACCTGATAAGACAGTCATGGTTATTCTCTGGTTAAGAGGAAGAAAGGCTAACAGCCATTTGCTCATCTCTTCTGATGTGATCTAAGTAGTTTCAGCCTCTTTTGAAATTATTTCTCTATGGCTACCTTGAAAAGTTATGATTGTTGAAAGAAATTAATAATAAATTATAAGAAATATTGAATCTTGTTAAAAACAAATAGCTTTTCCCTGAAGGGTAATGTAAAAGATTTCAGTTTTACTTTGAACATTTTTGGAAAATATAAAAACATTGGATAAGAGAGAATGTAATGGAAGGGGAAACAACAAAGTGAATGTGGTATTCCTTTTACTTTTTATACTTTTAAAGAATTCATCAGAAACAATTTTCAACAGTTCAATCTCCTCTTGTTCTGACTTCCTCTAAGAAAAGTTAAGTCATAAGGAAGATGGTATTTATGTATTCCAAAACTAAGCTGATCCTTTTCATGGCAAATCCACCTCCTTTTCTTTCTATAGGTACTGGGTAAGTACCATTAAGGAAATTCTGTACTGCAAGAGGAGGACCGTAGGCATGCTGAGGATTTTGAACTGTGTGCTTCAGACTGGATCATCCCCCTGCATAATACCAAAGCAGAACCAATACTGTTCAGCCCACAGGCTTTCCGAGCTACGAAGACCTGCAAAATTTATCACTGTTTGAACCTCCTGCATTTGAAATCAAAAAACCATGTCAAATTCAACCAGCGGGGCTATAGAGTCTGTACCTGTATCAGCCTGTTACATAGCTTTTTCAACAGTTCAAGGATGAATTTTTTCCTTCCAGAAGCTGAATCTCCCCTCATCCCACCTACCAGAATAAGCTACTCTTTAGGTAACACCTCTCCCCAAGTAGTAAAGTTCCCATGGACTTTACAAACATAAAAGGAAACCTAGCACATCAGCAGAACAATTACTTATGACAGCACTGTTGCATGACTATTCAGGAAAGGAAGAAATCAACACCTTATATCATTTTGAAGAAACTACAGAAGTCATATATAAAAGACACGCTGTATAGGTAGAAAGTTACTAAGATAAAATTCCACTTTGTTGAGGTAGTTTGACAGGTAACCCAAGTTTCTTGGACAGATGAAAATAAAGGCAATGAAATCTAAAATCAAGAATCTTCCCTTCATAATTGCTGATTAAAAATACCTACTTGCCGCTGAGTACTACAGTAATTTATAAGAATGAATTTTTCAGCTCTTATGAACACATTAAACAAAAAAAGTTGTATATGGTGTTGTGCATAGCAGAAGAGCAAAGTCTCAGCTGCCACAAATTTGTTTAGTTCTACTGACTGTCAAAATTTTTATTTACATCAGCTGTATCTGTAATCTAAACAAGTTTGGCTCAAGCAAGACATGCCAAAAATGCAGACAAGGTATCTACTATTTAGAAAAATAGATTCTTATTTTATTACAGATCAAGATTTGCTTAAGAATGTAGCTGTCCATTAATGTCAATGTTCTATCCTTCAGATTACTCAACATTAACTAGAATACACCAGTATCAGAGAAGCAACAAGTATTTGACCATAACATAAGGTATATTGTATAACCATCTGAATGGCATATATTCCTCTCTCAAATAAGTATGTTTGGATACAATGCAAGATAACCTGGAAGAAAAGGATGTACTTAATTCTCAAGAAAACCAAGGAAATAGCCAAATAGAGGATAAGAAGCAACTTTCTTGTAAGACACTGCTCCTTCTAAGTCGTTAATCAAACAAGAATAAGCTTGGGTTTCTCAGGCATCAGAGGAGTTCTTTGTTCCCATAATTAATCTCTTTTGATAATTTATTGTAATTCACCATAAGGTGAACATCTACCTGCATACTGTGAATACTTTCATTACATGTCATTAACAGGCAGACTCATTTCCAGAACTTTCAAAGAAATGTTCGAAAACTTGCATTTTGGTATGAGTAAAAAAAAAGTAAACAAAAGAAAATAAGATATATTTGAGAAAGTTTCACCTCCTTGGGAATTCCATAATGGACGCAGCAAGAGGAACAGGCAAGGAATCTTGGCCAATTTGTACACAAAGATAATGTTTCTCTCAAATTTAAAAGGCAAAGTGTTAGAAGGCCTTGCTTGAACACAGTCAAAATAAACATCAGGTGATTTGCCTAGACTAGCCAGACAGCTTAAAATTTTGTGTTACTGATCACTCATGCCATTGTCTATAACGATTCTCTCTCAAAATCTCTTACAATCTGCAACTAAACTTGTAAACGTTTTTCTCATGAACTACTCAGACCTGAACAATTTGTACACCTATAACTATGCAGGAATGGACCAGGAGGTATATGGAATGGTAACCTTCCTTCCAGCCACATGACGGACCATCCCTAGCTAAGCTGTCACCTCTATTCTGGGAAACAACAAAACAATTAAAGACCTTTCCTTTTATGTTCTGTCCTAACACCAAATCTTAATCAGCAACCTTCCTCCCACACCCTGCCATCATTTATTACATTCTTTCCCCTTTGCTTACAAAGCTCAGAGCTTTAAGCCAGTGTCACACTGAACACCAATACTATTGTGGAAACACCCATAGTGGTAGCAATTCAGTTTTCACAGTGAAGTAAGCTTTATTTTACGCAACAAACTACCATACAGATTTCTAGCATCAGTCTGAAAATAAAGTTATCTTAGTCAAAATCTAAACATATTATTCATAGAAACAGCTGGGCAGACTCATTTTTCAACACCTCTTTTTAAAGTATCAAGTGTGATTTAAGCAGGTGAACAAAGAGGGACATTCTTAAAACATAAGTTATTCTACAAACCCAACATCAAAAGTTGAGTTTCTGATACTCACCCTTTAACAGTTGGTTATCCATCTCTGAGAGCAAGACAGGAGAGAAATTGTGAATGTGTTTCAAAACAGCACTGTATTTCTCTTACAAGATTTCAGTCCAGGTGCTAATTACAATAAGACAGGACATTCAGACGAGAAGAGCTCAGTCTGCACAAAGGTCCTTTGCAAGGAAAAGAGATTAATTTGTATGGGAAAAACAAAGCCACCTCTCATTCCTGTAAGTAGCTTGTATGTGGATGACATTGCTTGTGATTTCACTTGTTCACAGGGGCCCATTAAAAAAAAAGACCACATCATTGTTTCATTTGCAGTTACATTTTCTAATAGAGCTGGTTGATGAAAATTTGCATTTTTTGAATAGAAATCTTACTCTGAACTGAGCATTTCAACCCTAAAACCAAATCAGTCCTTTCTCACTCTCCTAATGGTTTCGGCTTGCTGAGATAGCATTTTGATCCAGCTGTGAAACTGCATTCTAGAACGCCCAGTGCTTGGCCTGAAAGGGTGACTGAACACAGGTGCAGAACATTAAAGACTAATGTATATTGTGCTTTGCTTCTGCCTCTCCCCCTCATACTTTTTCTTTTTTTTTTTTTGGTAGCTTCCTAGATTATGCAAATTGCTTCCCCTCACCCTTTAGTATATGGACTTTTTTGAGCCATGAATTCCAGTGTCTGAAAAGACATATAAAGACACTCTTTTAATGATGGCAACTTTGACAAGCACGATATGAAACTATCATACACATTGCCAGCCCAGAGAGGCGCGCACTACTGATGCCATCCTTTAAGTAAAGACAGACAACCATTAAAAAACCCACAAGCAGCTGCATTTTAAGTGAGACTTGTGCACTACGAAGTGACATATTGTAATAAAGAAAAACGCATTGTGCTACAGCAAGGATTATGAAATACCTGAGAGACCCATAAAGCATAATTAACAGGATATTGTGGATTTATAAAGCTGTAATGACATAAATTTGCTATTCGTAATTTAAATGAAACTGAACAGTTGTATGTTTCCAAAACTCTTCTGCAGTTTTGGGCTACAGTTAACATAAGGGTGACTCAGAAGCAATCTTTTATATTTCTGTTTTATGGAAGTAGTGTAACTGTAGATAGGTGAACAATAAAAATTAATAAATCAGTTTGGTAAAGAATACTGCTTATTGCAAAATGTTTAGCAATAAAGTTCAGCAGTTTGACTTCTTAAACGCCAGAAACTGAAGAGAGTTTAAAAAAAAAAGTCAGGACTTATCCATAGCAAGATAGCACATGACTAGCCAGGCTATGGATTAACAATAACACTGGCTAATTTCACTCATGTAGACAGCTGCAGCGCAAGAATGCATTTCTGGTAAGAACTAAAAATATTTGCTAGGGAGTAGTGAGGAGCATGCAGTGAATACTAAATTCACAGTTGGCTCTGTACAGTTTCTGCACAGACAAGCCTTCACTTTAGATACAGTTACTCTAACTACTCAAAATTTCTTTCTCTGAATTTGTGTATCAGGACAGAAACCTTACAAAGACATTACCACACAATCTCCCACATATTCTAGAAAGAATATGCTATAATTTGAAAAACATAAGCAAAAGTAGCTTCAAAATTAAGATACTTTTTTAATTGCAACTGAGTATCTCCATCCATTATAGGTAGGCATTTTCTTGCACATATAACCAAATCACTGTGTTTCAAATTAATATCTTTCCATAAGCTGAGATAACGAGACACCTACAATCAAACTGTATTGACTCTAAGTAGACCTGTGCCAATTCACATGGGGAAAAAGGTCTACCTTGTCACCTCTTTAGCATTTTGTACATTCAGACAGCTGAAAGTAGCCTCATGATCGCAGGCCCTGGTTCCCATGGGGGAATTCAACCACCTTGATATCTGCCGGAAAGACAACACAGCCAGGCATACACAGTCCAAGAGGCTCCTGCGGAGCACTGATGATAACTTTTTGACGCAGGTGGTGGAGGAGCCAACGAGGAGGGGTGCTCTGCTGGACCTTGTACTAACAAAGGAGGACTGCCTGGGAATGTGAAGGTTGGGGCAGCCTTGGCTACAGTGACTATAAGATGATGGAGTTCAGGATCCTGCATGGAGGAAGCAGAGCAATAAGTAGGATTATTACCCTGGACTTCAGGAGAGCTAACTTTGGCCTCTCCAGGGACCTACTTGGAGGGATGCCATAGGTTAGGGCTCTGGAAGGTGGGAGGTTCCGAGAGAGATGGTTAATATTCAGTCACTACTTCTTCCAAGCTCAAGATCGGTGCCTCCCTATGAGCAAGAAATGAAGCAAAGGGCACAGAAGACCTGCATGGATAAGAAAGGAGCTTCTGGCAAAACTCAAATGGAAGAATAAAGTTTCAGAATGTGGAAAAAGGGGCAGGCTACCTGGGAGGAATATAGGAATGTTGTCGGAATATAGGAATGTTGTCAGGATATGCAGGGATGCAAAAAGGAAGGCTAAGGTCCACTTGCAATTAAATCTGGCAAGGGATGTCAAAGACAACAAGAAGGGCTTCTACAAATACATCAGCAGCAAAAGGAAGACTAGGGAAGATGTCAGTCTGGTGTTGAATGAGGTGGGTACTCTGGTGCCGGATACAGAGAAGCTGGAGTTACTGAATGCCTTATTTGCTTCAGTCTTTACAGCTAAGTCAGGCCCTCAGGAATCACATACCCTGGAGGGTAAGAGAGGAAGCCTGGAGAAAGGAAGACCTTCCCTCGGTTGAGGAGGATTGGGTTAGAGGCTATTGAAGCAAACTGGACACCCACAAATCCATGGGTCCCAACGGGATACACCCATGAGTGCTGAGGAAGCTGGCAGTTGTTATTGCTGAGACACTCTCCATCATCTTTGAAAGGTCATGGAGAACAGGAGAGGTGCCTGAGGACTGGGGAAAAGCCAGTGTCTCTCCCATCTTCAAAAAGCAAAAAGGAAGACCCAAGGAACTACAGGCCAATCAGCTTCCCCTTCATCCCTGGAAAAGTGATGGAACAGCTTATTCTGGATGTCATCTCTATGCAAGTGGAGGAAAAGAAAGTTATCAGGAGTAGTCAACATGGATTCAACAAGGGGAGGTCATGCTTGGCCAATATAATAGCCTTCTACAATGGCATGACTGGCTGGGTAGATGAGGGGAGAGCAGTGGACGTTGTCTACCTTGACTTCAGCAAGGCTTTTGACACTGTCTCCCATAATAACCTCATAGGAAAGCTCAAGAAGCATGGGTTAGATGAGCAGACAGCGAGGTGGATTGAGAACTGGCTGAATGGCAGAGCTCAGAGGGTCGCGATCAGCAATGCAGAGTCTAGTTGGAGGCCTGCAGCTGGTGGTGTTCCCCAGGGGTCAGTACTGGGTCCAGTCCTGTTTAACTTATTCAATGACCTGGATGAAAGGGACTGAGGGTCCCCTCAGCAAGTTCACTGATGATACAAAACTGGGAGGAGTGGCTGACACACCAGAAGGCTGCGTTGCCATTCAGCGAGACCTGAGCAGGTTGGAGAGTTGGGCAGAGAGGAACCTGATGAAGTTCAACAAGGGCAAGTGTAGGGGCCCGCACCAGGGAGGAATAACGCCATGCACCAGTACAGGCTGGGGGTTGACCTGCTGGAATGCAGCTTGGTGCAGAAGGACCTGGGAGCCCTGGCGGACAACAAGTTGACCATGAGCCAGCAATGTGCCCTTGTGACCAAGAAGGTCAATGGTATCTTGGGGTGCATGAGGAAGAGTGTGGGCAGCAGGCTGAGGGAGGTTCTCCTTCCCCTCTACTCTGTCGTGGTGAGGCCACATCTGGAGTACTGTGTCCAGTTCTGGGCTCCCCAGTTCAAGAAAGACAAGGAACTACTGGAGAGAGTCCAGCGGAGGGCAATGAAGTTGACGGGGGGACTGGAGCATCTCCTTTATGAAGAAAGGCTGAGAGAACTGGGTCTCTTCAGCCTGGAGAAAATAAGACAGAGAGGATCTCATCAATGCCTATAAATGCCTTAAGGGTGGGTGTCAAGAGGATGCGGCCAGACTCTTTTCAGTGGTGCCCAGCGACAGGTTAAGGGGCAATGGGCACAAACTGACACTCAGGAAGTTCCATCTTAATATGAGGAAAAACTTCTATACTTTGAGGGTGACAGCACTGGAACAGGCTGCCCAGAGAGGCTGGGGAGTCTCCTTCTCTGGAGGTTATTGAAACCCTGCCTGGACACGATCCTGCTCTAGGCAAACCTACTTTGGCGGGGGGGAGGGGTGGACTGGATAATCTCCAGAGGTCCCTTCCAATCCCGACCATTCTGTGATTTTTATTACTTTTGGTTTAGTAAATACTTTATGTGCTTCGGGATGAAGTTTGCACATGTTAAACATGTTTACGATGAACTGTTCAATTGGAACTATCCAATTTATTAGATGCAATGTGAAAGGTTTTTAATTAAAATATACATTTTGTCAGGATTTGAGAAGAACAAACTGCTCTCACCAAGAAAAAGTTTTCCATGCCTCTTAAATTACAGACCATTTAATTTATAAACAACATAAAAGGAAAGGAAGCGCTAGAACCTAACTTTAATCTTCCTTGTGTGGTTCAAAAAATTACTAAGAGATGACAGATCATTAATAATTTCCCACCATTTTTATCTTATAAATTTTAAAAGAGTAAATATAACTTATCCAAGTAGCTTCATTTCCCAGCAGACTGGAAGACTGCTGCTCTTTACAGCACCCCTTCCTTTCTTGGCAAATAGCCTGGGCCTACTGCACTTTTCATTGTGAGCTTCTCCAGAAGCTAAGCAAAACCAGTAAATGTTCTTGATAGGTCCTCCATTATAATTTAGAATTTTTAGTAGTTGAAGTGGTTTTGCTTCACTAGCACACATTGAAATTGACCATCAGATAGAAGATCAAAGAGGAAAGGGACAGGTGATCACATTCTGAAGCAACAGAAGAGGAAAATCAAGGATCTCCAAGACACAGACCCCAAAATCCAGAAAGCTGACACTGATTCAATTAGAAATTGTTATTTTTCAGAGTCAGTACCAACAAGGAAAACAGTATTTCATACTCGTGTGGATCTATGAAAATGGAACAACTCAAAGTGATAGTTACCATCCCAGAATCAGGGTGGATGAGCGAAGAACAATGAGCACTACACTTACCATGTCAGAAAAAGAGCTCAGAGGGAAAGAAATTTTTAAAATATCATTTTATAATACGAAAAAGTAAATCACCTCAAAATTCTCATTCTGGAATTACCAGAAATGACATATGATAGGATAGAGACGAAGACCAGCTACTCTAAATTGACAGTGAATCATTAGAATTGCCTCTCTGAAATTATGCCAGTTATGTATGTTTTGTAAGTGTTAAGGAAGGGACTAATTAAAATGAGAAAAATATTTTAAAAGAAATTTTAACAGAATTTTAGTAAAATAGAGTAATTGGAATTATTTGGTCATAGAATAAATTTGATGGTTTATGACTACCAACACTAAAGTAAACAGATTATCACTTCAGGATCTGTCAAGTTTTCAAAACATTATTGTTGTTCAACTCCTCTTCAAATGCATTTTGGATCTTGTGTGATACAATACAGAGAAACTGCTGTGTGAGATTTACATATTAGAGTCTAGATGAAATAAAATAATTTGTGTGCTTCTTTGGAATTACAAGGCTGTGAAATTGATGCTTCCAAAATATCTCTCTTACCACTACTTCTGCTGTGATCCAAATAAAAGAAAATCGATACTCAGTAAAAGAAATTAAAGTAGTGTTAGATGGGCAGTTTCAAAGTTAAACTGCAGTGGAATGTGCTTTTGCAAAAAACCCAAAGTTTACAAGTTCTACCAAGAAAAAAAATATAGATATAAATATGAAGGTGGAGTCTAGATCCAGTGCTGGGCTCATGTATGATGAAAACCAAAGCACAGAAACAGTATGATCGGGAAAGACAGTTTTCCACATAAGCAGAAAGGTAGTCTGGCCTTTCTGTACCAGAAATTCCTAGCCCCTGTAGTTGAACAAATGGGGACAAGCCTCTGGGTAAAGTTTCATGAGTTCTATGGAAATATGAAACAACATCTGCATTTATAATTAAGGAAAAGAATGTACAATGTTACTATCTAAACGCTTTGGAAAGTGTTGAAAATCTGCCAACTGTGAAGCAGAATGTAATATATAAACAGTCAGGTTGTAAAGCAATTTAGAAATGTAAGAAGTGATGTAATTCTCATTATCATTCATGTATCACCAGCAAGTAATAATGGTATCATGAGGCATGACGTTTTTATTAGCATAATTTTCTTCCTGATGCTACCATTATGGTTTTCTTATGTTGACAAATGACTGCTGCCCACTCCTACATCTTCTACCCTCTGCCTTAAACAAACTATTTTATGCTTCTGTTCTATTAAAAAAAAAACCAAAACAAAACCAAACAAAAAAAAACCCAACCCTTTTCATTTTATTTCTGTTTAATTACGTTGTTTTCTGTATTTATTTATGCTATGGTTATATGTGGTTACTGATAACTGAATTACTCTGTTATATGTTGATAATGAGGCAAAATTTTATAAATGTAAACTTTGAGAAATATTAATTCTGCTTTTTCCTAATCATTCTGGATATATATTCTACCGTAATTGTATTCTGGATAGGATGTATTCTGGGTGTATTCTGAATTATAATTTCTGTATGGGGAAAAAAACCTGGAAACAAATTTCAGATTAAGGAATTAACAATAAAATGTTGCCTGGCCCAAAGATTCACGTAATTGTTAAATTAATGCAATTTATCTACTCTACAGAGGAGTTACAGTTCCCAGAGACTGTGAAGATGGTGTTTAAAACACAGAGCTATCATTACAAATCTACACAGATTTTCTAAGAGTCTGGATCCTACAAACTGAATTTTAATACAGCAGACCCTGTAGCAATCTGAGCCAAGATTTTGAACTAAGAGTTTCCCCCAATCTTTGAAGTATTTGCTCTGTTTTCAGTAACGCTACCTACTAAGGTATCTTCCATGAAAACCATGGAGGTTTGGAGCTAGACAGCCTGTGAAGTCTGCCTGTCTTCCTGCCTTCTGCTTCAGTAAATTCAAGGTTCTTCAGTGAGGTATCAGTTTTAGTTACCTTCCAGTTGGTTGCCCATGCACAAATGTACTGTGACTCCAACTACTTCTGTGACAATCCCATATTTTAGTCAAATAAAGTTCCTAATCAGGCATTCCAACAACAAGCATGGTAGTCTATACCTTGCTTCTAAACACTAATTTCTTTACTGGTCCCTTCCTAGTCAACACAGGCATACAGTAAACCAAGATGAAAACCTATCAACACATATACCCTTTTATTATTCTTTCAGCACAGAAACTTAGGAGCTTCTTTACTTTACAAGTAACAAACTACTTCCTGTTTACAGACAAAGAGCATGACCTAGAAGTACTGTAGATGCTAATAACAGCTGGCAAACTCATTTTTCAAAGTAGGGCAACTTCATTTACGGAAAATTGCAAACCAGCTAAATCCCCACCTTGCACAGTTGCAGAACATGACTCATCACAACATATTTTTCACATAAATTTTCAGAGAAAGAAGTGTGTCACAGTGCCAACTAGAATATTTCACATGAAAATATTCCTAATGAAAAATAAAGCATTCTTTAATGAGAGCATGACACAGACAATGGACTTGAGTGGAGATTTTAAATTAAGGATAAAAAATATTTTAGACAGTATTTTTAAATTTCAGTTCTGAAAACCAAACTTTGTACTTCTAAGAAATTAAAAGTGTTGGTATTTCCATTTTGGATACTGAAATGGTGTAACAAAAATGTCCATTTGTAAATGCTCAAAAAAAAAAATGTATCTTCAGATAAAAATAAGACAACAGTTCTTTTCATCAGAGTCTTTCCACTAACATATTAAAAAAAAAAATCCTAAACCTGTAACACTTCGTTCTTTCTGAGGAACATCTATTTTTTGCAACAGATCATTAAATATATATGATACAGCATAATACTTCCATATTCTCAGTAGTTACGAAAAACATTTCTAGTGAATTCATTAGCTGTTTTTTGAGGATTATAAGATGAATTTCTACTGTTAATGATCAAAAAAACACTCAAATGTTAATAAGTACTGAAAAAAATTACACTGGAAACTTCTATTTCTTCTTTTACTCGTGAAGAGAAAGCAAGCTCATGGAAAAAGACAATAAAAAGAAAAATAGTTTATGCTTTATTCTCCCAAGTCAATAGGTTAATCAAAAGAATCTTAAATTACATGACATAGAAATGCCCTACAGAAATGAGCCACTCTAAGATCTATACTATCTCTACCAAGGACAAGATAACCTTAGACTGGGCATTAGATGTAGTGTACAAAATTGATTGGTTTTGTTTAAAGAAAATGTTTTTAGGTTAAATGAACAGAAACCTATCACAAAAGAGACAGCAAAATATGACTTTGCTCTACCAAAAAAAAAATCTCCTCAACATAGAACTTAATGAATACAAACTTGATATAACAGTCTCAAAATATTTCAAAAATAATGCCATCACATTAATTTCAAAAAGAAAAAAAAAGCAACTGATTCAAATGAGAAAGTACTTTAATCTCCAAAAGAAGCTCCCCCCTTGAAAAACAGTAATAGAAAACCAGCAACAGTTTTATCTGGTAGAAAACAAGGCATCAACAAATCCTAGAAAACTCCTCTGAAGCTGACATATATGCACTTAGTTGCTGTCAGACAGTATCAGAGTAAAACCAAATAGACCGAGATTTTAAGAAACTCTCTAATATCAACTTAGTTCAAGAGATGAAAATTTGAAATGTCAGCAGCGATGTAGGGTCCAAAGTCCCTCTAACTTAAACAGCACATAGTCAATTCTGTTAATTCATGCATCAATTCTGAAAGTAGGTTTCTGTAGTATATAGTAAAAGAACTACCCAAAGGAAGTAAAACCATACTGCATAGATAAAAGTAATTGGTTATTGTCTTAGATACAGTATGTGTATATATTATATACAACTGGTGAAGAGGGCTTTAAACTAAAATTGCTGGGAGAGGGGAACCTCAATCCATCCCACTCCTACCAGTTTGATGCCAGTGCCAGCAACAGATGCCCAGAGCCTGGAGAGGGACCACAGGTGGGCAGCAGAGCACCTGAAGAGCACCACAAAGCAATCCTAGTCACTCCAGCCAGTAAGTCAGCTTCACCAGGGGCCCAATTTAGATTTCTATGCAAATGCTCGTAGCATGGGGAATAAACAAGAGAAGTTAGAGATATGCACACACCTGCATGGTGATGGCTTTATTGGCATTATAGAGACATAGTGGGATGGCTCCTACAACTGGAGTGTTGGAATGGAAGGATACAGGCTCTTTAGGAAGGACAGGCAGGGGAGAGGAGGAGGAGGTATCACCCAGCTGGAGCGCATGGAGCTCTGCCTGGGCATGGGGGAGGAGATGACCAAGAGCCTATGGGTCAGGATTAAAGGGAGGGCAGAGACAGGTGACATTACAGGGGGGGTCTCCTACATGCCACCCAACCAAGAAGACTGAGTGGATGAGGCCCTCTATAGACAGATAGGAGCAGTCTCACATTCACAAGCCCTGGTCCTCATGGGGGTCTTCAGCCACCCCAGTATCTGTTGGAGGGACAACACAGCAGGGCATAAGAAATTCAGGAGGTTCCTGGAATATGTTGATGATAATTTCCTTCTCCAAGTGATATAGAGGAGCCAACAAGGGCAGGTGCTATGCTGGACCTTGTTCTTACCAACAAGGAGAGGCTGGTGGGGAATGTGAAGCTCAAGGGCAGCCTTGGCTGCAGTGACCATGAAATGGCGGAGTTCAAGATCCTTAGGGCAGCAAGGAGGGTGTGCAGCAAGCTCACTACCCTAGACTTCAGGAGAGCAGACTTTTGGCCTCTTCAGGGGGCTGCTTGGGATAAAGCCGTGGAGGGAAGAAGGACCCATGAAAGCTGGTTAATATTGAAGGATCACTTCCTCCAAGCTCAGGAGCAATGTGTCCCAACAAAGAGAAAGTCAGGCAAAAACGCCAGGAGGCCTACATGGATGAACAAGGAGCTCCTGAACAAACACAAACAGAAAGCCTACAGAGGGTGGAAGCAAGTACAGTAGCCTGGAAGGAATACAGAGAAATCATCCAAGCAGACAGGGATCAGGTTAGGAAAGCTAAAGCCCTGGTAGAATTAAATCTGGCCAGGAACACCAAGGACAACAAGAAAAGCTTCTATAGGCATTGGTGATAAAAGGAAGACTAGGGAAAATGTGGGCCCTCTCCACAAGGAAATGGAAGACTTGGTTACCCAGGACATGGAGAAGGCTGAGGTACTCAACTTTTTACCTCATTCTTCACCGGCAAGTGCTGCAGCCTCACTGCTTAAGTTGCACAAGGTAAAGGCAGGACTGAGAGAATGAAGAACTGCTCACTGCAGGAGAAGATCAGGTTTGAGATCACCTAAGAAACCTGAAGATGCAAAAGTCCATGGGACCTGATAAGATGCATCCACAGGTCCTAAGGGAACTGGTGGATGAAGTGGCTAAGGCACTATCCACCATA
>NW_009592901.1:79724-145483 GCF_000690535.1 Cariama cristata
AGCCTCCTGGAAACTATGCTAAAGCACATGGAAATGGAGGTGGTGATTCGTAACAATAATGTGGCTTCAGTAAGGGTAAACCATGCCTGACAAATTTAGTGGCTATGTATGATGGCATTACAGCATTGGTGGATAAGGGAAGAGAAACTGACATCATCTACCTGGACTTGTGCAAAGCATTCGACACTCTCCCACACGACATCCTTATCTATAAACTGGAGAAACACGAATTTAACAGGTGGAGCACTCGGTGGATAAGGAATTGGCTGGATGATCGCACTCAAAGAGCTGCAGTCAATGGATCGATGTCCAAGTGAAGACTAGTGACAAGTGGCGTTCCTCAGGGGTTGATACTGGGACCAGTGCTGTTTAACATCTTTGTCAGTGACATGGACAGTGGAGTCAAGCGCACGCTCAGTAAGTTTGCTGACAACACCAAGGTGTGTGGTGTGGTTGACATGCTGGGGGAAAGGGATGCCATCCAGAGGGACCTTGACAGGCCTGAGAGGTGGGCCCGTGCAAACCTCATGCAGTTCAATAAAGCCAAGTGCAAGGTCCTGCACACGGGTCAGGGCAATCCCAAGCACAAATACAGGCTGGGCTGAGAATGGATCAAGAGTAGCCCTGAGGAGGAGGACTTGGGAATGCTGGTTGACAAGAAGCTCAACACGAGCTGGCAATGTGTGCTTGCAGCCCAGAATGCCAACTGTGTCCTGGGCTGCATCCAAAGAAGCATGAACCAGCAGGTTGAGGGAGGGGATTCTGCCCTCCCTGGTGTGTTCAAGTGTACAAGGCCAGGTTGGATGGGGCTTTGAGCAGCCTTACTGCCTTCAGCTCTGCGCCCCCCAACACAAGAAGGACATGGACCTGATGGAGCGAGTCCAGAGGAGGCCACAAAGATGATCAGAAGGCTGGAATACCTCTCCTGTGAAGACAGGCCGAGAGAGTCGCGGTTGTTCAGCCTGGAGAAGAGAAGGCTCCTGGGAGACCTTACAGCAGCCTTCCCATACCTAGAAGAGGGCCTACAAGAAAGCTGGGGAGGGACTTTCTACAAGGGCAGGTAGTGATAGGACAAGAGGCAATGGCTTTAAACTTGAAGAGGGAAGATTTAGATTAGATATTGGGAAGAAATTCTTCCCCATGAGGGTAGCGAAGCACTGGAACAGGTTGCCCAGTGAAGCTGTGGATGCCCCCTCCCTGGAAGTGTTTGAGGCCAGGGTGGATGGGGTTTTCTTCGAGCAAACTGGTCTAGTGGAAGGTGTCCCTGTCCATGGCAGCGGGGTTGGAACTTGATGATCTTTAAAGGTCCCTTTCCAACAAAACCATTCTATGATATATAGTTGTATATATAGTAATTTCATGCCCAAGCCAGTGTCATCCCAATGCATTCTGCTCTGTGATGAAGTTTCTGGGCTATCGGATACTCAATTGGGCAACACAGAGATGTTTTCAGTCATTTAGGTACGAGTCAAAAGATATCTTAAGCAGGCATGCTGTTTTGGTCAGATAAAATCTGATACTGAAGGGGTCAATTCAGCACTGAGTGTTGCCTTAGAGTATCAAAGATGTCTGTATGCAGCTGATGGACATGACATGACTTGTAGAAGACCATGCCCTTTTCCAATAGTAGTTGCAAGACAGTTAATGTAGCCTAGTACTTCTAAAATGGCACTAGATGTTTCTGTTCAGGCAACTGCACCATGCCCAAAGGAGTATAAAATATTTTCCAGGTTTAGAATTAAGAAGTTTTAATGAGGTCTTATTGCCAATGGAGATCCACTCCAAAGTGACAGGAGTAACAACGATATTATTAACTATGATATATTTAACACACACAAGACAGTTACTAAATAATGTTGCAGAGGTATAACAGAAAAAATCTGACAACAAATAAAACAGATTATCAATAGATTATCCATTATAAGGTCACATAGTTTGACAGTATGTTTGCAGAGAATAATGACTATGATATTATACATATGGAAGACAAAGATGTTGAGTTTCCCAGGAGTGGTAGTTTGTTATGATGCTTTCAGTTTTGTAAGCATGAGATTTCAGGGTAACACTTTTCACTCAGTCTCATCCATCCACTTTTTTAATACCAACAATTTTACTCAGCAAAATATTTCAAGTCGTAGCACATTTTTTGAAAAAATTGACAGACCAAGTAAAAGAGGACATATCTGAAAGGAGAGATAAAAACCCGGATATAATTCTTCCTCTAGAACTCCCAGAAAAAATACTCCACTCCAGGGAGCTGCTTGAGGCACTAACCTGGAGGAAAGCAAACCTTGGAAAGTGCATGCAAATTAGCAGCAGGCAAGAGGAGCAAGTTGAAGGTACATGAAAAGCCAGACCTTCAGATCAGGACAAGTTTAGCATCAGTCCATTCACAAATAAATTTCCTGCTGCTTCACCAGGCCCATACTGCTTTCAGAGATCACAACACAAGTTTGCAAGACTTTAACTAACAAAAAAATTATTTGCCATTGTATCGGCCTAATCACGTGACTGCCCCCAGCAGAGCACATCTGCCTTCAAGGTACTTATCAGAAAAAAAATGGAGAACCAAACTTTGTCTATCTGGTATTGATATAGAGAATGATTTTCATATATATCAGTATTTGCTATCCAAGACTGACCAAGACCCGTGTTCTAAACTAAGAAGTAATTTCTAGAAGAAAAAAACCTATACTTTACAGTAATGGAGAACAATGCACTTATCAGAGAACTATTAGACTATAATAGCCTGGATTTGCTTCTAACATGCAATTTCTGCATAAAATGGAGTATTATTGCATCAGAGAATGTACAATTGAGTGCACTTAAAACTAGACAGCATAATCAGTGTTTATTCAGCTTTTTAATTCATTTTGTCCTCTGCAGGTTTCTTCTGAAGGTATATGCTAAAACACATTGTGATACCAGAGATGTGAAATAACAAACTAGCCACAAACATTAATTTAGTATTATAAAACATCAGCGAAATTATTTTTACTACTTTATAATGATTATTATAATGGCGTTATGGTACAAGTCCTAAAAAGCAATGTATAGATATTGTTATTTGATTAAATGACAGATTTTTCTAGTTAGTTAGTATACATATGTATTTTTCATAAATTTCAATACTTCAAATTATTTTCAAGTTTCCTGACATCAGACACCAAGATGGGAGTACAACATCATTTTCCAAAGGGACTAAAACACTGAAAAACCTTCTTTCTGCCCCCCCTCCCCCCATGTGCATTCAGAAAGCCTGGTAGAACAGCATGACTAAAAACAAAATCAGTATCTCACCATCATTATCAGTATCTCATTATCACTGGCCAAAACTGAGACTCTAGGAGATAAGCAATGTGGAAGCAGTAGTCACTCAGCTAAAAATAAATTTAGGTTGAACTTCCAGTTTTTGCAAAGTCTAAAGACAATAACATTTTGGTTTCAGCGTGATCTGGATATCTACCTTCCTTACGTGCTAAGAATTGCACACATTGTGTCTAGCTTTAAATATATCAAAGAAAAAAAGTTGAATTTTATCTTCAAAATCTCAAATCTAATTGCCTATATTCTCTGGCATATCTGTCATTCTAACAATGATAAAACTGGTTGCTCTGAGATCAGATCTCATTTTCCTAGAAACTCAGCCAGCTGTTGTCTTAAAAGAAGCAAAAACTGAGATCTTAGCTGCCTTCTATTTAAAGGGCACTTGTTACTATGAGGACTGTTTATCATCCCATCCCTTTCAAACATTTTTTTAAAAACTAAATTAAGCATTTAATAAATTTAAAAACCAAACAAACAAAAACCTGTGTGAAGAGCCTGTGGAGCCCAGTGCTTTCTTCCCTTGTCAGTAGCTTCATAAAGAGCTCGACAGACATTTCAGATGTTCCTGCAGGGAAACAGAAGGATGAAACCATGAAGGATTTTTGTCTTTGTTTCCACAGTCTTGAAATTACCTGAACAGCATCCCACACAGCAGAAAATGAAAGGATTTAAAAACATGGCTGCTTGAAAGTGTTCTTTCAGGTAAACACAATGTGAGGGGAAATTCAGAAGGAGAAAGTGAAAAAATGAAAAACATCAAACAAGTAAAAAGTAATTCACATTTAAAATATGCTTCAAAAATTAGGTAAGTACACGGATCTATTTACAACAAAACAGGGCAGGCTAATCCATGTCAAAATGCAGTGCTGTTTTCTATAATACTGTACCTCATCAAAGACTCAACATTTGTACGCAAGGGGAGCATTGCTCACTTCCACCTCCTCTTGTCAACTTCGCCAAAACCATTAATTAATGTACAACATTATTTGATTTTCTGTTTAAAACCCTGCAGACATATAACTCACACCAAAATCACATTCTTCTTCCAAAATTATCTTCCCATTATATTCCCAATTGCAACTAGTATAACTGTATTTTTTCTATTAAATCACAAGCACCTACATCCTAATAGAAATCCTCTAGCCAGTCAAGACACACTCCAAAAAAGTCCGTTACTGTATGAAAAACAAAACACCACCACTCACAATAAAAAAAGCAGAGCTTCAGGGAGACTCTACAACAAAAGTTCTTTGTGTAAAGTACAGAAAGACTGAATCCCTGCCCAGTGGTCCCACTTCCTTCACTGACACAGGTGGATGCACTGATATGGATAAAAATTTCCTGGCCAGACACATCAGAATCCAATTAAGTAACCGCCTGTCTACTAAACATAGAGAGCTGGTACAGACCAGAAACCAAACACTGAAAAACTGCTTCAGTTGTCTTCTATCAGACTTGCTCAAAAAATAACAGCTCTGTGAGATATATCTCTGGATAAATGGTTTATTACACTTTTTCTACCTGTCACATACCAGGTTGCATTAACCCCCAATCAAAGCATCAGGTGAAGAACTCGACCAATGCTGCTACTGCAATAAACAAGAATTTAGTTATGTGTTTACATATGAAGAAGTTAGTTGCTAATGATGTTTAATGTTTACAGTTCAGTTTCTGGTTTCCCGACCTCTTATAAATCTGAAATTAGTTTGACTCTTGTGCAGGAGATGTGGAAACTTCCAGATGTTTTTTCTCATTGCAGTATAAATTTCTCTCGATCCGCTTGCAAAGAAGATGGAAAAGTCAAAATGCATCTTGTCAAAGATATTCTTTATTGCATTCTTGTAAATAGGCCAAGTCTCTTCTTACAGAGACTAAACACTTAGTTCTTTGGCAAAGATCAAAACATAAACCAAAAGAAAAACCTTAATGTATCGTTTGGAACAGTAGGAAGCATTATAGCATATTAGGAAGAAACAGATTCCATTCTACAAAATTAAAGGCCAAGAAGAGTGAGTTTGCAGAAGTGTTCTCAAAATGAGCAAGTTTTTAAACTGTGTGATTTCCCCCCAAAATGTCACAATCTTCACATTCTCAGAGATACCAAAGGAAGGAAAGGCAAAAAGAAGTTTGTTTGTCAATCTGATATTGTTAAAGATTAAGGGTGTATAGGTTTAGCAAATCACAGCCATGATAGCAGACAACTAGCATTTGCAGCTATGATTTCCACCTTAAAGCTTTCTTGTTTAAATAGCACGTTAAACAGAATTTTTTTTATGGCTGCTTCTTTCTCTATTGCATTCACAATGTGGTCTGTCAAGGGAAGCTCTATCTTGATGACTGTGCAAGAATCATTACTTTCTACTGGAGAGATGAGCTGTCCCTGCAGATCTTTAGGACAAATTCTCAGTGATTTCAGGTGGTGAGGATTTTAAACTAGAAGTGCAGGATTTTCCAAATTCCTAATAAAGCTATAGCAAATGGAGAACTGGGCTTCATTTTCATATACAAGAAGAGTTTACAGGATCTGCAGTTCAAATAAATTTCTAACTCATAAATTGTGTCCATTCATTTTGGGGCCATTAGAAATATAAAGAAGAAAATGCTAACTGTTTTCAAGTCACTTACCAGGTAAATTCACAAGCATGTTAAAGATGACTTTCAAAGCCTCTGTCAAAACAGCCATAAAATACTGGAAACTTCCAAAGGTAACATAATTTAAAAATCAGAAATTCTAGGCAATTATTTAAAGTACAAAAATATTGTAAAAGCCCAATGCCAAATGAAATTGAGCATGATAATATTTTGAAATAAATGGTAGTATCTAAAATTATTGGCAATTCTCACCATTCAGAAGGTGTACAAATCTTTCATAGAGATCAAAGTTACATGAAAAGGAGAATGAAAAGTTACCTAAAAATTATTCCACATGTGTGAAACAGACGATATATAAGGGAACAATTACTTCTTATAAAAGTAATCTTAGAAGCCCGGACAACTTCAGAAGCCCAGTACTTTTGTAGAACCTTTTTTCTCCCTCCCTCCTCTCTACAGTAGATTAGTAAGAACTTTAATACTAGCTTTTAGAAGATAAAACTAGCTTTAGATGAAACCTTCTTGCTCCAACTTTTTGAAACCTGTGAGAAATTTGGTGTATTTAAAGAGAAAAATTCTAGGCAAAGCTTTCCTACATTGAACAGGCATATTAGATATACTTTCACTGTATCCTGAATATTGCATATTTCATATAACATTTTTTCTGTTAATAATGAGTTGGAAAATTCTATGTGATTTCTGTGGAGAAGTCTTGTGACTATTCATGTCTTTACGGCAATTTGTGGCATGAATTACTTAATTGTTCTTCCTGAAATGAGTCTGATAGATACAGGAAGATACAAAGTTGAAGGAAATCTTAATACAGGTAGGTTCTTTTTCCCTGTTCATATTGCTCAAGACAAATACTAGGACAGCCAGTTACCCCTGCAGATTATTCCATTTTTCTATTTTTATTCTATTTTTCTGTTTTTAAATTGCTAATATTAGGGTAAGCGTTTGAAGTCATGACCACTAGTTGGCAGTACTGGACACGACTGAATGAGCACAAAAGTTTTACTCCAGTTTCAAAAAGCCACTCTTCTTAAAGTGGCATAATAAGCCCTTCTGGGAATTAGTTCAGCCTAAAGAGAATTTTGCTGGTAGGCTGAGGTTAAAGGAATGGTTTTTGCTTTTATGGACTGTCAGGTTATAACTTTAATTGTAGTTGTAGTGTAATGTGTTTGAACAACTTCCAAAACTGAATTCCAATCCTGAAGTTTGCACTATCATTTCCATCTCTTCAAACATATGGAAACAGAAAATATGAAAGGTCAAGACCATAAGCTGTATATATGAAATGGCACTGAAAGTACAAACTTGGAAGAAAATACAGGTCTGGCAATATCTAGAACAGAAATTAATCAGCTGCTTCTACGCAAATGATGGAACTACTCTTGTATTTGCTCCAGTAAATCATTACACTTGCTTCAACTAGGCTGCGACAATTAACGTTATCCAACAAAGCCCTCAACAGTCAATTGATGTAAATGCCTTAGGTCATAAGTTATGGTAAAAACAACTAGTGAGACCTACGGTCTTTATCACAGAACATTCAATAGCACATATAGCAAGCACTCAAAGATAATTATTAGTTCAATATTGTTACTGGTTTCAATGAGAACAAAGTTGCACTTAAGCAGAAAAATCCAGTTCCATGTACTTTCAAAGGAATCCATATCACAGGTTCTTAGTGTTTTATTCCCCACATCTTTTTTTTATTTTGGTGATGGTGGTACTTTCTAAAATATGCAACTTTATGTACCCAGTCAATCCACACAGACAAACCAACAGAAGCTTCTCCAATTGAAAAAATAATTAATCAAGCAGAAACCTCAAATGCCAATCACTGCCATAAAGAAAATATTTTTAGTTTCAAGACTTGAAAAGGGGCATTGACATCTAATTTCAGTGAGAGCCCAAAATCACTTAGCATAAATCAAGTTGGAATTTCTGGTATATTACTACAGAGTCATGGTATACACAATAACCAGCACAAGTCAGAAATATCTGTCAAGATGAGAAATATTGACAATCACCATGGTGAGAAAGGTAAGAAAAAACACTGTTTCAGGTGGTTTTAGCTGCAGGAGCTACAGACTAAAAAATAGTAATTGAAAAAAAAGAAAAAAGAAAAAAGGAAATTTCTCCTAAGGTTTGGATATTCTTTCCATGTAACTGCTATGTGTGTGCATTTGCTACTTTTATCCTTTATTCCTCCCATGTAGGTGATGTTACTAAGCCTGGTATAAGCACTCATGTGGATAATATTTAAATCATCGTTCCCTTACAATTTCCTGTGCTTGACCCTCATTGTAAGCCCTTAAAGCTTAAAAGCCCATAAGCTCCAAATAGCTGCCATTTCAAACAGATACTTTAACACCTTAATATTTATTCCTTCACATCTAATGTAGTTTTCTTTCAAAATTATACTTTTCTGGTATCTTCAATTTTACATCTTTATTTTTCTAGTCATACCTTGTAAATAGCTAAATTTGGAAGCACTTTAATTCTCACCTTCAGCATCATTACTCATTTGTAGAAACTGCAGTCACGGCAGTCAACAGTCAGTGCTGCCGATTACAGTGCTGTAAGACCCAGTTGCAGAGAAGAATCCTGTTTTTATTGCTGTGACTCATGTTCTTGTTTGACTAATAGTAAAACTGGGAATAATCCAAAGACCGTATGCAAGTTACATTTGTTTAACGCTCCTGTAATGCCACTGACTCCATCATCACAGTTACTCCTGATTTACACTGCTATAAATCAAAGTGCAATCACAGTCTGGGAGTACCTTTTTGAGTCAAAAGCTAGCATTTCCACATAATTATTGTTCCAAATAGAATTGAAGTTAACGTCCTACTTGTTTTTCAGAATTCTTTGCATCGTAGTTTTTATTTCTGCTGATTTAGCCATGTAATTACTTATCAGTGGTGGCAACAGCAAACACGCTTTCTCCTTGCTATAAAGGCAGCATTTGTTTTGTCAGTTACAGTAATTGCCTGTGTCACTGAGACCATGAACAACCACCATGGGAGGAAAAAAAAAAAAAAAAAAGGGAAACAAACACAAAAAATAGTGTAAAAAAAATTCAGTTCAAGAACTGAGGTTTTTTGCAATTTTTTTGTCCCCCAAAAAATAACATCATAGGAGTAAGAAACAACAAATACTAAAAAGAAGAATAAAATTAAATGTTTCATAATAGTTAATGACTTAAGGAGTTCATTTTGAGAATGGAGAAAGCAGAGGGGAGGAAAAAAAGCCTATTTTAACTGCTACTGATTTCCATAGCCATTTATGTGGTAACTAGCAAAAATGCCACTGTTGAGCCACAAGACTCACAGAGGTGTGAGAATTCCACAGAGGTGGCACAGACTTGAACACCCCCCTACAAAAAAAAGAAGTATTTTTGGGGGGTATATTTTAAAACACATTTTAAAAGAAATTCAAGTTAGTCTATGCTAGATACTATCAGGCTTCTTGTAGTTTCAGCTTTCTGTCAGAGGCAACAACAGAAAAAAATCCTAGGCTAAACTGGAGGTGGGGGCAGGAGAGAGAGAGGGAGTGAGTTTGTTTTATAGGACACATCTTTCTAACTAGAGATCATTCCAGTCAGCATTAGAGTGAGAGTGAGTGCAATATAATACCTAGATACTGGGATTGCACTTTGACGAAGCAACACACAGGCTAACACAGCCACTTTGTAGGGAGGCGAACATGAGAATTCAGAGGCCATCAAGTGACCTGTCTGAGGCTAAACATCAATTCAGTATCAGAGAGGGATTAGACTCTGGGACTTCTATGTGGCATAGAAGCACACTGTACAGAAGCTTTAATTGAAAGCACATTTTCAAGTATTTACTTCAGGCACTGATAATAAACTGGTCAGGGCAACACAAAACTCATTATGAGCTAATTTATATTGCTACATTCTGTGCTGCTGTGGCTAGACTGATATAGTCGTCACAGCTGAGAATTTGTACATTATACTGTATATCTTAATAGGCAGTTTATGTTTTAGGATTACTAGTGTAATCCTATCAAATTCAATGCTCCCAATATGTAATCCTGATTGATTTTAGTGTTTTCTAAGAGTTGCACCAGATCAAAAGTAATCAGCAGAAGTCAAAATAAAAAGACACTTCTCTGGATTTTAAGTCACACATACATACGGAATATAAATCTCTATATTATCAAGAATTCTGCTTCCACAAATAGAATACAATTTGGTGAAAATAAAAGGGCCATAAAAATGAAGCAAATTGTTTTTCCTACTAGAGCTAGAAACCAAATGTTTCTAGCTCAAGGACAAATCATGCAAACAGTAGAATGGGATGCAGTCATTATTGCTTTACTGCCTAGTAAGAGCTAGACATTATATAAGCCCTTATCTTGATACCCTGCTAAATGCAAAAAATGGGATTTCAGCACTTAAAAAGGGATTAAAAATGAATTCAACTTCTTAAATCCAAAATTGCAAGCCCTTGTTCCACTGCCTCTTAAGCCTTAGAGGTACCTAAATTACTTCAGATATGTGCCTTAAATATCTTCCAGCACCTAAAAGTCTACTTCCAGGTATTATTGGCAACTTTTAAATTTTGACACAGCCAAATAACTCAGTGCTTAAGATTGGTCAGGTTCTATTAATCTGTCACACTGAATTGCTCTAGAATTTTTTAATTGCTAAAAAAATTGCTTAAACTGCTCAAATTTTTCTCAGAAATACATAGTGTGAGGAGAGGAAGGAAAGGTAAGAAGAAGAGGTAAAAGCTATTCCACACATCTGTTCTATAAAATAAATACTATTCAGAGTACCTTAGTTTAACTCATGCATATGCCCAAGCATAAACACCCACAGATCTCCAAGGAGAAGGCTAGAGAATATCATAAACTCTTTAGGTTATTCTGCAAAAGTGACATTCTCCATCTTTCTGTAAGAAGATTCAATAGTAGGAATGACAGTAGGGAAGTAAGAACATCTATGATTCTTTTGCATTAGTAGGTTGAGCGCCTATCTGTGAATGAGGACATTGTGGTTTGGTTCCTCTGCTAGTAATTTTTAAAATGTATTTTACATTAAACAATCACTACATAAAACACATAATAAGGTGGGGTAGGGATGGAGTCCTGCAACTTCCCTCTCAGGGGATCTTTTTAAATGTTAGGTTATAAATTTAAACATGTGATTGTAGATTTCTTTCTCTCCATCTCAAGGAATCTTTTATTTTTCTTTTTCACTTCAAAGGTGTAGAGTTATAAGAGAGAAGAACCACAGTTCATAGAGAAGTTCACACTTCATAGAGAAGTTCCAAACATATTGCTTAAAAGAGTAAGTTCTCTACAGCCCCTTTAAAGAACAAACTTGCTTTTAGGTGTTTACTTTAGGAGACAGTTCAACTGAAAATCTGGCTGGAAATAGATGCCATCCGGCTGGGGCATGATTTAGAGCACATTTCAGTCTTAACGATTTTGTATTTTTATTCTTTCTCAGTGGTTTTCTGACCAGTACAAAGTCTGTTTTTTTCCAATTTCACTCTGAAGGGGACAAATTTTCAAAGCACTGCTTAAAAAGCAAATACCTAACACCAAAACTAACAACTCTACCTGAATCTAGCCAATGTTTTAGGGAAGAATTCCACTTCTAGGAAAGAAATAAAGGATTTTAGAATTAGGTCTCTTATTTGGAAAACTCGTCATTTCAGGCCTTCCAAAACAAGCTCAGAGGGTTTTTTGTCATTAAAATATTTCACCTATCTTCTAAACATTTAATCATACTGCTGCGTTTTAATCATGTTAAAAGCCTCGCTGATTTTAATAAAAACATTTAAGTAATGGTATGTATCATTTCAGTCTCTAAAGTAGGAAAAGCAAAGTGCAATTAAATCCAGATGGCTAGACAATAACAGTAATAATCAAAAAGATTTCACAGGCAAATTTGAGATGGTCTTTAAAAACAGCAAACTATTTTTGATTGTAAAAGACAACTGTTCACAAACCAATACTGAGATGTACTTCTGAACACACACAGATGCAAAATAAAATGATGCACAAAGCAGTCTACACATCCAGCAACAATTTGTGAACACCATACCAAATCACATCATTTTAGGCCAAAATAAACATCAGAACGTAGAAACCTACAGCCACGTTTTCATCTGAAACTGGTGCAGTTCAAGCCAAATACCTACACTAAATGGTGCCAGGGCACTGAAAGTGTCCTAGGCCTCCCTTATTCTGCCTAGCTATATTCTTCAGCCTTCCCGCATCTCCCCTTTCGGTCTCTTACTATAGCTGCTCCATGTACTGCTGTTCTCTGGAGCTGAGTGGACTGGTTATCAGTTGCCTGTGATAGTAGAGGGTGGTATTTTATTACCTAGGGGCAGAAGAGACCATCATGCTAAAAAATTTCAAGTATGCACAGCTAATTTACATGCAGGCTTATTTAAGTGGAAAGAAGTATATGCACAAAATCGTTTAAATCATTGTGCCTGTGCTTTTTCCTCCATCAATATGTTAAAGGCAGTAAACAAGTGATCATATAGTTTATGTTGCATTTTAATATTGGTGTATGCAAGGGGAGGAATATATCTAGAACCAATTTTATTTCAAGGAAAAACATACTTTTAAAAGATATCTTTCACATACGCCATGAAAGCAAGAATCCTAAAGTTTCGTACCCTGTGCAACTTGCATTCTTAAGTTTTGAAAATGCAAAGCAGCTGTCACTTAAGAGATTAAACTGAAAATTATTGCAGTGGCATAGGAAAAACCCAAATGGAAACAAAAACCAGAAAAAAATCTAGTTAAAATATAAACCAAGCACAACAGTATGCATCTGAGTTTCTATGAACTGATTAGCAGATATACTGTCTATTAAATACAGTCTTTCTGAGACTATTGTTATGGCTTATTAAGCACCGTCATTGTTATTTACAGACTGCAGACACCTGTCCACTGAGAACTGGACTGAGACCAGTTGGAAGAGTTATCCTGACACAAATAAAGCTGCGTATGTTCAAAGGTCTACATGAATGAACTCTAGCTAATAATTCTCCACAGTAACACCCTCTATTTGGAACATCACCATCATTGGTTACGGTAGAGCAGAGGGATGGGAGGGAGACATAATAACACTCTCCACAGTGAGAAAAAAAATGTGCCAAGGATAAGGAATTGATAATCTTGGGACTGTTCCTTTGAAGTTTGATAAGCGACAGACTTCTGCTCAGTCCGGAAAATCCATACATTACCTATCTCCACAGCTTTTGTTGTGATTTCTGGAAATGAACATTGCTTCACTATTCTGAGGAAACTTTCAGATTTGCATAGCTGCTAATATAGTTTTAAGTAGTGGGGTTTTTTTCTCTCCTAAAAATGAATGCCTGTAGCTTTACCTTTTTCTATTTCCAATTGTATTAGAGAATTGTACTATTAGAGAATAGTACAGAATCTACTCAACACAGAAGTGATATTTTTTCTTTCTTTATTTTTAGTGCTAAGCAACTATTACAGTATCAGGTGTTTTAATCAGCCTAAATCCTTCCTGTCTCACAGGAACAACTCACAGATACTGATAAGCACTAGCAAAGAAAGAGGCTGATCAGCACAGAATATACACCTGTTTATTACAAATACATACATCACATTTTAAAATTTCAAGGACTTAATCAGCATGAAGAGAGTTTCTGAGGGAAAAGATAGTGAAAATTGATACTGATTTTTCCCCTCTATGTAAAAAAAAATATAGTAAGGTTTATTGGCATAAGCAAACGGACAAATAATATCGTTATTTGTAAAGGTAGGCATTTACAGGAATTCATTAGGGAGGACTGCATCTCAATAAGTATATTACACACGATGTGTTGAAAATAAATAATATGAACACCGAACTATGAAAACAGATGTCTATGATCTTAACAATATAGACTGCATATAAAAATCAAGATTTTAAAATCAGCCCTAGGGTAGGAAAGACAATAATATGACTAATAATTGGCAATTAACTCTAATTACTTTCAGTTGGAAATACTATGTTCATTTTTTCTAACAAAGATGGCGCACGCGTAACAAATACACATATGATGACAAAGGGACAGTTTGGTTTTCCACCATTCTATAATTGAATAAGCATGAAGAAGCAACCAAACCTTCCTCTAAAGGATCGCAGTGTCTCCATTCCTACAAGACACAATGGATCCCCTCTGTTGTACTAATTTTCATCACCTTGAAGATCTGAGCTACAGAAAAATCAAAGAGCAAAGCACAGCACTGACTACAGTAAGATGATTACAAAAGGGAATTTTTTCACTGAATTCTCAATTCATCAATACCAGGCAAAAAGAAATTATCTGGCCCTCATGAATACCAAACCAATACAAATAATAGCAAATCATTCTGTATAATAAATACAGAAGATACATTCTGGGAAAATACCAGAGTCCTGAAGAGAAGTTAGCATCTCAAAGGCACCTGCAACTGTAACAGATCATTGTTCAACACTGTGAATAGCCATGGAGTTCAGAGCAAGGAGGAAGACATTGTTGATGCAGGAGGATGTGGAACAATAAAAAGAAAGCAATCAAAAGCAGCTCAGTAGGCAACAAGAACCAAAGCCACCAAAAGAAACCAAAAAGGTGGGGGAAACAAACACAGATAGAGAGCAGATGAACATTATCGAAGAAAAGAGATGGATAATGCTGAAGTTAGTAAGAAAGATGACAAATGAAAGAAGAGAAGGTATTTAAAAAAGAAACTAGAATGAAATGTCCAAGAGAAAACAAGACACTCACTAAAAGAGTATGAGATACAATACCTTTATCAGGTAAGTGAAAAGCAAAATTATAAAGCTTTCAAACAGACATAACTATAATACCGAGAAAATAACACATAAATCTAAAGTAAAAAAAAAAAAAAAGACAGGAAATGACAAATCAAGATATACTAGTTTCTTCCAAGGCTGTTTTGCATTCCAGGTAAGATTTAATTTTTCATTTCTATTATAGTAAGACTATATATTAATTTCATGCCCATTTCAAAGAGAAATTAAAAATAACCCATCATATGCTGTATGTGCAAACCCCCTACTTTGAGACCACTATTAAGACTCAAAAGCGAATAACTCATAAAACAGTAAATGATAGAGTTGCTTGTAAACAACCTTTTCTTCCTATCTCACTCTATTCTAAGACTTTAGTACCAACTAAAAAAATACTTAAGAACATACTCCCTATTAATTATACATGGTAGCCACCATTGTTGTCAACCCTTCTTGAAAATACAAAGATCTGAATGAAGAGAAAGAGCTGATCTGTGGACTCCAGGTTCTACATTCCTAATTATTTTAAAGGTCATGATTACCTAGCTTATAAGCTCTTTAGCGCAATGAACTTCCCTCACATGTACTCATGAACTACCCAAGAAGTTCTAAGAGAGATGTTTTCAGGACACTGCTACAACACAAATTAAACAGTGTTGCTGTGAAGATGTCAGCAAGAACTGACGATGCAAAGCAGAAGAGAGATTAAGCAGACAGAGTAGATTTTAATCCCTTTTATTTCTGGCTGTGGGGGCTGATTTTAGCACTGTAAATATTGCATTGTGAACACAGGGCTGAGCTGTGTTTCATTACACTTTAATTGGCTATTTGTGATCTAATTAGATTAACACCTATGCAGTGGTTGTTTTGGGCTTACAGCAAATCTCAGAATTAGCAAAAAAAAAAGATAATGGTTTGGAGCTAACACAGTTACCAGGTTTTATGTGTTCAGTTGAATTTATTTCCCTTAAATATCATAATTAAGACACTCAGTTTTAGGTGATGACATACAAATTCAACCTAATGGTTTTCTAACAGTCACCTAGTAATTTTGTACGCTCCTTTGACCAAAGTGAAAACATATACTGACATAGTACCTAGGTATCTATATCTAGCCATATATCTATATCAATGCACTACGTTGGTAAATATATATAATATTTAGCAATTTTACAATTAATAGTTGTAGCAATGACAGTGAAAGATTGAATTTCACATGAAAGAGAGCACTTTCAGTGCTCAGAGACAGGAGAGACAAACAGAGCAGGACTTACTATTACTGAAAAATCATGTTCTATGATATTTTTACTATAAGTTCTCAAAAATTCTGGAAGACTTATTCTCTGCTGGTGGAGTTCAATATAGAAGTGATCGAAGTTTACTTTTTGTAAAATATTGGTAACATAGTCCTAATTTTAGGCAGAAGTAAAGGCTGGTTTGAATGCCCTGTACCTCCTCAAATCAGCAGGATTGATTTGTACTTTCATGAAATTTCATATTTGTTAACTTAGAAACAGCAGTTTTTCTTCCATTCCATTCAGAGCACAAACTCACTTTAATTTTTCTCCTCTTTCTTTATTCTGTACTTAGATTTTAATTTAAAACTGGATAAAGTATGAGATGTAAGGCAATGGTTTTCTAATCAATAATGTGATTTATGCATGAATTTATAAAAATATGAGCTTGAATGTTGACTGGAAAACGCCGTTACACAAAACACAATTTAATAGAAACTAATGCCTGTGCCATTTAGAATAGCTACATCCATTTTTGTTTTAAAAGGTTCGTTTTTACCTAGGAACATTGCATACAAAGGTTTGCAAGACGACGATTGGGACATTCTGTCCCTTATGCTTTAGGTATTTTATATTTTGAAGAATTATAACAATACAATCACTTCTTCTATCGAATCTCCATATGCCCTTTAAAAGTAAGGGTTCCACGTGAGCTAACCTTGTAAAAATTTTACTCCTGACAACAGTTCCTAAAGAAGTGATATTTTATGATACAAGCAGAAAAGTTGAACAGGCTGGTAGAAGTATTCTCATCCCAAGTGCTCAGGTACTGTTTGACTTAATTATCTAAAGCAGATATTATTTGACTATTTATATGCAACTGGGAGAAATAATGTTCCTATTGGACTAACAAGTAACCCCCATAGTTAAATAAAATGAGTGGCCCAAAACACTTCACTATTCATCCTTATCTACAGTTTTATTTATTTAACAGACTGTGTCCAAAGAAGCAGAGAAATATGAAGAAGAATTTCTGTCTTCTGGTAAGGATTCTGGAATACTATGAAGTGTACAATCGACAGATCCAGAAAAGGAATAGTGCATGGGAAGTTTACCAGTAATTTAGAAAAGCAGCATCTTCCTTCCACAAGGGCAAGATTACATTTAAAATTACAGGACAGTGATCTGAAGATACGCAGGATTATAAGTAATTGTGCACAGAGTAATGACAGCTCCATCAAAGCTGCACAGGCCAACAAATCACACCATCATGGCAGAATTAGTAGTGACATAGTTGACAAAAAACTGAGGAGCACGTGTTCAGGTGAAAAGTATGTTACAGCACCGCAACAGAGCATTAGCAATGGCTACCGCAAAAAAACCCTGCTCAATGAAAGAAAAAGCTTGCAAGTTTGTCCTGAAGAAGAGCTGATTCTACCCTGCATTCTTTATTGTCACTAAGGCTGGTTTAGCACTTGAACAACAGTTCCACATAAAGTTGCTCCTGTTTTAGAAGTCAGTTTTAGAACATTTTGCTTTTGCTTAGTGTTGTTGTCCTGCAAGGATGGACAATTCATGGATTAGACCTTTGAAAATGGAGTAGTCTAACTCAAGCCCTCAGCCCCACTGAGGAGTGTGACAGTAATCCAGTGTGTGATAACAAAGAAAAAAGACTCTATCAGATCCTACCAAACAGTCTGGTTTCATCATTAGGTGTTGTAATAAAACAGTGATCCACAGCAGACAAGGCACAGTTGCTCTGTGCTCAGATTTCCCCACAGCATCACTTTCCTCTACATAAGTTCTTGAGAATTTATACATTGGAAACTACATGTATCTACAGACACCCAAGTGAAGGTACTTGTTTTTTTGACATGATGAGGGTCAAAACTTCTATTCATGTAAGCAACAGAAAATCAGGCTATGTTTATTTAGGTCTTCACGCTGACATTAAATGCTACTTAATGATTTAAAAATTTAGTCCTGTCTTATTCAAACCTAACCTTTTGTCTAAGAAAAGGAAATACATAAAATTTGCAATATGAAATACCTGTGACTGGAAAATTTTAAAGCCCCAGTCCAAAGCATCCTGGATCTTAAAAGCTTTCCTAAATTGTCACTCTAGATTATTACTGTCTTCCTGTTAGTACTGTTAGGTTTTGTAGTGTATATTGTGCACATTATAGGATAACACTATATTATGAGATTCTGAGTAATCCTTAAGCCATCTACTTTAATGCTAACATTTCTTACTTTATTTGTCAGTTTATCTTATCAGTAGGACCATTCATTTACCTTTCCTGTACTCTTTTAACAGTAGAATGTCATTATTTTTACCACAATAATATATTATACACTGCACATAACAGCTTAAAATATTCTTTTGTTGCCCAGTATGGTCTGCTGTGATACAAAGTAATAGATATGGTCTTAGCATTAAAAAAACCTACAGGACTAAATCTAAATGTATGAATTAATATTTCTGTGCACTATTCAAAATGGGCTTTTGTGATAGATGTAGCAAATGCAATTGGTTTTTCAAGCTAATGAAAATTCTGAGAATTTGTCTTGCAAACTCCAGTGATCATTGGAATTTTCCTGTGTTGTAAAGGTCACGTTCCAAGAACTGTGAAACTCCACTGTACAAGATGCAACTACATCTACCATCTCAGACCATTTGCTTCCTCTAACAAGTACCTTAGGCTCATCCTAAACTCCATTTTCAGGTTAAAAAAAGATAATTGAACCTAGGCAGGTAGTCCTATTGCGCTTTAACAAAATCTTCCTTTTAAGTGGAAGAACTACTACACAAACAAAAAAGGTATCTTCAGATTTTAATGCAGATTTAAAATTCATATTTAAATTCAATATTAATTTTCTCTTTTAATATTACACTGTGTACTATGCTACATATAAAAATATATAAAGATATAATGTGATTTCAGTCTCTAAATCTGTAATCTCAATACTTTATGGAAACATATCTTAAGAAATTAGTTGAAAAAGCTGAGTTAACATTAAAGTTTTCCAATGCCATTTGTATGATTGAGAAATGTCAGGTGGCAATTATAAAATATTTTTTCTAAATGAACAACACTATTTTTTTCTATTTTTTACATAAAAACTTCAAAATTTCCAGCCTCAGTTTAAAAACAAGCAATAACTACTGCTTCAGGTAACAGCAGACTTTTTTCATTTCAAATTCCATTTTTCATCATTGATCGAAACATTGGTCAATGCACATTACTTCATATTAAAAACTGAAAAATGGAAGAAAACTATGACAACTTCTGTTTATTTGAAAAGCTATTCTACTTGAACAATAGCTTTACCAAGGGAAGTCTGACAGGGTCAAGAATTTATTGACCTCATAAAAGTAGCTCACTTGGAAATTTCTGCTATTAATGTTTTTACTGTAAAAAAACACTCATTCACATTGAGCACTTGCGCATAATTTAAGGTCACATAAGATATATTATTACTAACTTTAGAGTAAACTTATACTACTAAATAATATTAACACTTATAAACAAACCTCCCCACCTGCCAATCCATAAGAAGAAAGCTTGCCTTATGAGTTAGCAGGGATCATTTAGAGATATTCAGGTGTAAAGACATCATGAATTCAATGCTAAATTATAAGGAAATAAGCAAGTCTGCTATAGCAAGTGTAAAGAAAGTGATTCTTGGATGCAGCATAGTCCAAAAAATGCCTTCTCCTTCCCTGTCTTTCACAGTTCTGTACACTGGAATGGGGAGAGGCATTGATCATCCTTCATGTGAAGCGAGGCTGTCGTCATTCATTACCTTTTATCCTTTTATTCCCAAAGAAGGTACAGAGTGAAGCTATGAGAATATGAGCTATAGATCTTGCTTTAAGTATGTATTACAAATCAGAGCAAGAAAAGCAGCGTAATAAGTTCTTGTTCGTAACTACTGAAATTGGAAGGCCCAAATGCTCAAACTGTTTTTACGCCATTTCCAACTTGTCCCAATATTCTTCCATTTTCCTAACCATGTTCTACTTAAAGAGATCAAGAAGACCAGCAGACCATTTTTGCATGTCAGTATAGCTAGCAGACAGGCACAGCAGCTTCCTTCCCACTCTGTCATACTACACACCTCATACAGCAGTCAGCGAATCCACTTGTCTATGTGAATATGTAAAAATGGATAATTCCATAAATTCAATTTTTCCAAGCAGAATATTAAACCTCTTTTAAAATAGTGATGTTGTGAGATCACTGAGTGCACAGTACACTAAGGTTTGATTATTGTTGCTGCTTTATTGAAAAAAAAAAAGCACATGCAGTAGTGCTAAACTGATGTTTTAAATACTCCTAGTCCATGTAGAAAGAATTTCATCTTACAACATTTTCATTGCTGAATAAACCTCTAAAAAAGGTTTTGTAATGGAAACATTAGCACAAAATTTAGTTATCACACTATTAGTGAAAATTGTTATCCTCCTTTTCATTGCCTTCCAAAATTTTAATTAGAACTGTATGGATTCTGAGTTTTCCAATTGCTAAAAAAAAAGTATGGCAATAAAAACCCGTGATAGACGCTACAGTGTTTTAGGCTTTTCTTACCAAATGAAGGGAAAAAAAACTCTCACAGAGCTACAAACAAGGCCAAAAAGCTATCCAGGTTGTTCTTCCCATCCTGTATCTGTGAAGCTGATTACTCCTATCCATGCGTGTTGCCTTTCATTTGTGACTACTGAATTTCTTATAAATTTTCCAGATTATTTTGGGGGTTTAGATCATTCAAGTATCCTTCAGGGGACAAAGAAGGCGGCTTATGAGGCTCATTATGACAGTATGTGTTAGCCTGGTTTTAGGGCAGGTACTGTCAATAAATACTTGCTCATTTAGTCATAATAAACAACATAAGCCATTGTGAGAAACTATCATGTCTGGAAGAAAAAGCCATGAAGCTGGCTTAGAAAGAAAAGAGTAGTATACATCAAATATTCATTATGCCCTTAATTAGTATTCATTTCTAGTTTCTCCTGAGTAACAAAGGAACATGGCAAATGGAAAAAAATTACAGGAACAGCAATATTTAAAATATAGCTGTCACTTAGCTCAAACTCATTATTTTCTTTTTTCTCAGGCTATAAACAGCATGCCAAGAAAAATAGTTTCTATGTGTGGTCATGTCTATGCATTAATATATTTTATAATTTTCTGAGGAGCCATTTCAATCCAATGCAACAAATGCTAGAGGCAACAGTAAGCTATTTATGATTTTTTTTTCCAACTGAATAGCTTTACTATATGATTCCAGTAAATGATAGTTCTATCTAATATCAGAACTTCTCCATTTATTAAATTCTGCTTATTTCATTAATCTAGTACGTGCTCTAGACTACCTCTTAATGTTACAGCTTGTCTTTCCCCCTCAGATCATTCCGAGATATCTAACAGGGAATAGCAAGTCAAAATTACTCTACTATTCACCGTAAGTCTGTAACCAACTGAATCCATTAGTTACTTCAAGGATGCATTTCAAATGGTTGGCATTTCATTTAAAGCAGACTATTAAGATCACTTTTACAAAGGTTCATGGAGTAATTTTACTAAGATTTATTCAGAAGTGAAGTCCTGTCTCACGTCACCTTGTATCAATACACCTTTGCAATCAGCGTGTCCTCTTCTCAGTACTGCAGTAGTTTTCCCATGGATAAGGAGAACACCAAAAATGAGAAAGCCGCTCAGAAATATGACAGAAATCAGTGGTACAATGTACTAGGGATCTGCATACAAACAGAATACCACCATTGGAGGAATCCTTATCTACATATTTTGGCATCACAGGATTATCTTCAGTTTTCAGTATGGTACATCACTTCAATTAGTTGCAAACTTCTGTTGCCCCAAACTTGGCTGGTGTTGGAGCTGTCCAATGAAGAGCCAGCAGAAATTTTAGGATAACATATTTATCCCATGAACACAATCCTGATGTTTCTGCAGTCTACCTTGCCTATATTCTCAGCCTCAAGCCATGTTTTGTTTGCATACGTAGATGAAGAGTGACATGAGGAATTCTGAGTCTCTAATGCAGATGTAATAACAATTAAGATGCTACAGTTCTTTCAAGAAAACTCATATTGCCAACACAAAATATACCCATGAAGGATTCAGAATATACTTATAGTAAAAGGACAGTTTTTACTACAGTAGTTGCGTACCTGCTAGGAATATTTTCCAAATGTAGTGTATTTGCACTTGCCAATTTCATTGCTTTCTTTTGCCTCTATTTGGATTTCTGTTTCTGCAGAAATACAAGTACAGAAAATTTAAGCCTTTAAATTTTGCACAATATGAAGAAATTATAGATGTGTTAAGAGGTAAGAATGCTCTACTTCATAGGTAAGCTATATACAAATGTTGGTGAGAAAAAGGAAAACAGAATCAAAGACAATATGTTAATTTAAAGTATTTAACTACTAGTTAGGATTGTTATTAGTTGTTAAGTGCAAGGTTAAGTAGAGATAATGACAATCATAACATCACTGACAGAAATTTGATTTGTTATTCAAACTAGATTCAAGAATTAGACACATTAATAGTTAAGCATAGATTTGGCAAAAGAAATATGTAACTAAAACAACGTATATAAATAATAAACATGATTAAGTTGGTGGAGCTGTCCCTAAGTTGATATCAACTACTCTGAGTTTAGCTGACAAGTACACCTGATGGACGTTTCCTTTCCTCTCACTTGCCTGTGAGTCAGCAACCTCTCTCATTCTCCCCAAGCATGTACCCCTGCACTATTCCCCCTGGCTGTTCTGTAGCTGCCTAGGAGGAACTGGCTGGGATAGTTTTGAATTCTGAACGTGTGTAAGACTACCTGGCCAGGAAGACAGGCTCCTAAGCGGGAAAGAAGCAGCACAAGAGCATATAAACCAAAAATGGGGATCCTGTAGTCATTCACACATGTGTATATATATGTGTGTGTGTGTGTGTGTGTGAATCTCTCTCAAAGCATATCCCCAGCTGTCTGCCACACTAGCAAACCATTGCCACCTCTGCTGACAGCCTCCACCCCAGCTTCTGATTCTTGTCTTCATTAATACATGGCAACTTGTGACTTCTTCACTTAAGCTTAAGCCTGTATAGCACATGTCATTAGCTAGAGAGAAATCTATACCAGTGATTCTAAGAGCATCTACTATTTTGAAAGACTTGGACGGGTCTTTTGACGTTAAAGGCAAAGGGGTTATCTCTGGAACTGGTAAAATCCTTCAAAGCGGTGGAAGTCTCAGGCTAGCTGTCAAATGGTTTAGAGTAAACACAAAGACAGACAGTTTTAATTGGAAAAGCTAGATTCCCCACACAGGTTTGAATAATGCCTCTCTCTCGGGGGTGGGGGTGGGGGGTGGCGCGCAGGGAGCTTGTTTGTAAAGCTCTCTCTCTTACAAGTCTGGGATGGCAGAAATACAAGAGTACTTCCAGAGACTTCATTCAGTTTGGCTTTGATTTAGCTACTCTCTACAGAGGCCTGCAAAGCCAAGTATACAAACTATAAAAATGACTAAATAGTTGAAATCTCACACAAGGCTGACACTCTCAAGCAGCATCTATTTTGTCCAGTTAGTCAACCATCTTAATTTTTTTCAGTCAAAACTGAGGGGATCAGATCTGATGTATTTAATTTTACTTCTGCCTCTAAAATGCTAGTGTTTCAGGCTTTCATCAATGAATTTTGAATTATCACTGTGGTGTGGCATACTTCAGAATAGGTGTACATATATATATGTATATATACACAATCTAGTACATAACAAGGAGACCTCATGCAACAACAATCTCACAACTCTTCATGTTTTCACATACTTTTTTATTGAAGTTCATAGATGCAGGAGAGGAAATAAATGTTTACCAGATTCAGATATTAGTTACTGCTGAAAAGGAAAGATTCTTCTTGAAAACTAGAGTCTTGCAGATTATAAAGGCAGCCAAAAGTACTAGGTATACTGTGATGTTTCAAATTCAGGGTATTCACTTATTAAAAGGATTGGTAGCTAAGGAATTGCACATTTACTACTGCAGAGACAGTAAATTTTTTTTAAAAGAAAAAAAAAAAAAGAAAAAAGAAAACCCAGAACATCATCTTTTAAATACCTGCATAGGCTTTGACAACAATGTTTCTCAAAAAAAGAGAAACAGTTACAAAATTTTCCTCTTTCAGCCTGAAAAATATATTAGCAAAACCAGACACAGGCCATGGGCATACAGGTTTAATCTCTCATGTAAAAATTTTATGTTAGTGGCAAATACACTTTTTCTGCTTCTGTAGCTAACAGTAAAATGCCAGTGGACTTGAAAAATTCCCCATCTTAATTACATTTCTAAACTGCGATATAATAGGTCTTGTCATTTCATCATTAGTCACGTGTGACCTTTCCACATAATAAAAAGTTAGCTCAAACATTTTACAAAATTTGCCGAGTTAAAACTAAGAAAATTACAGTTGGTAGGCAGAAAGGGTCCTTTATTTTCTTATTCGCGTAATCTTTCAGAGCCAAACAACAATGTAAGTGCCTAGGAGCTAGCACTCAAAGTAATTAATGGGTCTGAAATGACAGAGCAACCTCCTTTCCTAACAACTAAAATTACACAAACTGTCAGACCTTGCTCTCTATTAACTTCTCTTTAATCCTCAGGAACATATTCTCCCTGATTTATTAGACTGATACACTACACTAGTAAAAAAGTATTGACAACTGTATGTAGAGATTGAAGGAAATTTTCATTTGCAACACACAGGAACAAGCAACCAGCAGGGATAAACAGAATTGCAAGTGGGCAGGTAATGTAAAATACATAGTCTGTACATAAGTAAGTCAAAGTCTGCATAGCAGCCAAGATGCACTGCAAATGGATCACAAATTGTTCATAAAGAATTCAGGGAAAGTTAAATGAGACAGACTCCCAAAATAAATCTGTCAGGTCTACTGGTTTACACAGGTCAACTCAGAATATCATCCTCCATGCAAAATAAAAGGCATGCTTTCAGAAATTAATTTTTAGGAAGTCTTTAAATGTGAATTGACTCTAGGACAAACCTTACATCTAATTCTTCACGCTATCTTCTACCTGTGGTTCCAACCAATCCCATTTCTCTGCACACTTTAGTTGAGTTTCTAGGCAAGTTTTAAACGTGAATCACACAACCCTGGACACAGCATCCAAATGCGTGAAAAGACATTGACACCAGTAAAGATGCCACCTTTTGATCATATATCTGTGTTTTACCTATTTCCTATTTGATCGGTGTAGCAGTCGCCCCGCTTACACTGTTTCCCATTGCTATTAGAGAACAACTTTAACCTGCCTATGGCCAAAGAAAATACAGCAAAACTCATCGTGCTCTTCATGGCATACTCTCAGTGATATTTTCAAGCTATCCTTCCCTCCTGGAAAATCAGAGGTCACTGCGATTGAACTAAGTGAACACAACACAACGGGTCATGAACCAGGACCAGAATCATCAGAGCTTTCAACAAGAGATTCATACATAGCCCAGTACTTTTCTCAATTTTTCAATAGCATTTAGAAGATCTTGAAAAAAACTTAAGTGGCACATACTGAAATTGTTAACAATGCACAGAAGGAATACAGCTTTACAAATTTTCTGCAAGCAAGCAAGATTATCTATAATTTCCTCACCAAAATGAAGTCCTAAATAACCACATGACTGATCAACTTTAACACTGACTGACAAAGGGAAAAAAATGATAAAAATATACTCTGGGAAGCATGGTAACAGAACTCAGAAAAGATTATAATAATTAACTATCCAGATGGTGCACTTACTGTTGCTTAGTTCTGAATCCTGAATTAAGCATCAGAATCATAAAACTCTTGACGATCTGCATATTCAACAAGAGTTTGTCTTTTCCAGCCAATCCTAATATTAACCACAAAAAGTGGACAAAGATGTGTTCTTCTGATTACGTTTCTCTTTTTTCTTGTGAACCCATTTCTTCAAACTCAGATTTTAGCATTTGTTTTCAGGTTGTCCTTGTAGAAATTATGATCTATTTATACAGTTGGTATGGTAGTGGCAGTTTGTAAAAACAACAAGAAAAGCTGCTGAATTTCACTATATAACTCTTCAAAATGTAAATGCTTTTCAGCACACAGCCGTGTGACAGCCACAGATACTACAGGCAAGCAAGACAGGTAAACATAAATGAAACATCTGTGATTAGACAGGCTGTATATACCTTATTCCAATAACAGTGTAAACAACTTAGCCAAAGCTATAGGATTTTAAAGTTTTTAAATAGAATATATTTTGACAGAACTTAGAGAAGGTAAGTGTTCAGTCCTGGATTGTAGCAGAAAGCTGTTACCAGAAAGTGGAGTGATTCACCTTTGTCAAAATCAGTCTATTTGAAAAAAAAAGAAGGAAATAACCTATTTTTAAGCTGTTAAAGTACTGGATACAAATCTCACTCAAAATCCTCTAAAAGATTCCAGAGAGAACAGCACAAAAAAGAAGTTCAGTCCTCTGTAGCTACAAACACCCAACAGCCACATCTGGTTTTACGCCAGTTTTAGTCATCTTTTCTAGCATAATGTACAACTTAAATCTCATACTTATTTTAATGTTCCATCTGTTCAGGCACATTCTATAACTGTTCTGTCTGATTATGCTGACACATAGATACTGTAGCCAGTAAAATCTTAAGACTCATCATAAACCACTATTATTTTTTGTAAATAAAGTAGCAGTAAATTGAATGATGATGAACACAGGCATCAGAGTGAAAAAGATACCCAAGATGTTTTGTTGTTTCCTGGGCAGATGTTTGGTGTCTTTATACCACTGACTTCAACCCCAAATATATAAAGAGCTATTAAAAATTCAAGTCTAAATGTTTTGTTATTGTTTCCTGGGCAGATGTTTGTCTTTATACCACTGACTTCAACCCCAAATATATAAAGAGCTATTAAAAATTCAAGTCTAAAAAAATCCCTTTTCTTTAGAGGAAGCCTACTGGATACCTTTCTTCCTTTCCCAGCTTCACACAATGTCCTCATTTGCTTTGTTGAGTGTATTTGTTACAATGTAATATATCCTATCATTAGCAAGACATCCTTCTTTTCAAGTCCTAGCTCCCTCCTGCCCCCGTTTTAAAAATTTAAAAGAAAACTGGTCTATCTACTATTATCTGCTGTATAGGGAATAATATCTGAATGATTGTGAAAGAGCACTCAGAAAATTTTACAAAAATCTTGGCAACAGAAAGCAGTGAAAATCTTTTTGTTTATCTCTACTCAATAACAGAAATTGTTCAGATGATTTTTTAAAGGTTTAGATTTTTTCAGTGAAAATTAATAGAAAATTTTAACTATAGTTTCAGTAGATGCATCTGCAAAATATATTTCCTTGTGAGAGCAGAGTGTTTACCTCAAAACAATAAACTATCTATAACTTAATGCTTGTGAATACTGCTACCTATTGTTTAGTATCTCAAAATATTTGCCTATCTTAAACATTTTCAGTTATCCAAATGAATAAGATAATCCGAAAATTCTCTGCTAAACTTAATGCCTGGGTGGTTTTTTGCCTAAAAATGTTATCAGCCTTTCACTGAGCTTACAACAAGAATACCACCCCATTCAGCTGCCCAGTTTTGCATCAGAGGTAACTGATGGCTGAGGAAAATTATAACAGGTAATTTTTATACTGATGTTTGTCCAAGCTACCTAGTGAATTAATGAATGTGTTTACAGAAATCAGGACTCATGCTGAAAACACACAGATTAGGAAAATACTTGTAAAATGTTTACTATGCAACAAATAATTTAAAAGGACTATCAAATTATTTTGTTCCACCTCTGTGTTGACACAGGAAGCATTACTGTAATTTTCCAAAGCAGTCAGGCTGTAACTAAGTAATCCAATTCACTCTGCAGTCACATCGGTCCCTATGGTTGCAGCATCCTGAAGGCTATACGGACACTTCTCCACATTTTTCCAAAACCTTTCTGACAGCTTCCTGGGTTTTGCCTAGGGCAATTTCTGTGTCTCATCTTTGCTACCCTCTAAACTCATGGAGAAATTTCTCTCCAAAAAGCAACCGTTACTTGGGAACAGCATGCCCCTCCTGTTACTTCCAGGGCTACAGCACTCTAGATGCTAATGAAATTTGCTACTGTGGAGTCCTGAATACAAAAGTTTTGTGCTCCAGCAAGGCAAAATCATTCCTACTGAAAGTCCACCAGCAAAGCACCTTCTCAAATCATGTTAAATGTTAGAGATCCTTTGACATCCTCATTTATGGGTCACAAATGCTTTTTCTTTGTCAAAATATTGGTATTGACTTCTCAGGAATATCCTGGAATTTTAAAATCACAAGGAAATTAAAGAATTTGTGATACAAGAAAATCAGACAAAAAGATTTCCAGTACTGTATCAGAACTACACAAAAACTATTCAAGAAAATAGTACTTTTCAGTGTTAGTTATTATCATTTTCAAAGGAGAAGAAAAAAAAAAGTGTAACTAATTCCCACTCCTTTCTTTGTTCCTAATCGTTTGAGGAATGTTTCTTTCTATCGGAGGTTTATGAACCAATAAGCACAGTACTTCCTTCTTTCAGAATCTACTACTCTGAAAGTAGCCTTTTAGAAGTCCTGCAATGCTAAATAAGGTTAAAAGAACTCCAAGAATAATAAAGCAGTAAATTACAGTACTTGTTTTTCAGATATTAAAAGGAAACATACATTTCTCATTTTTTCCTTCACAGCTAAACTGCCTCTTTCACATCAATAGCTAATATCCTTTCATTTGGCTTGTTTACTGCCTCCCTAGGCATTCAGTTCAAATAACCTGTGACACATAACTGACTTCAACAGATTAGCATAGTCATGACATCCTACCAAATGGGCATACCTGTGACATGAATACATTTAGTTTGAATGTTACAAGATTTTTAACTATGAGAAAAATTAAATTCTAGCAGTCTCTCATCAGGAATAGGAGAACTCCAAGACAGTTTAGAAAAGGGATGACATTATACCGTTGCCTTGCCTAAGACAGAAGGTTGCCTAAGACAGAATGATATTAGACTAGATCAACCCAGGAGCTTTCTTCGTTTTAAATTTCAAAGCAAGCCAACTAAAATCACCATCCTATATTACTTCTCCATCACCTACTGATTATCCAAAAACCACAAATCATAATTTTCTTTCTTTCCTGACTAAGCTCCAAACCCACTATTTTCTCCTTTTTTTCTGAAAGAGGTTCTCTCTCATCCTATTATACCCCACTTTCATCACATCCTAAAGTCTTCTATGCATCTTCTATACCTGCTCAATTTTTTATTGTATGTTCAATTGTAACTTATTCATTCTCTATTCAATCCTTTACTCCTCACATCTCAATTTTCTTTTATTGTTTTTTACTATTCAATTTTTCTCATTCCCCTCTGTTTACTGGTCCACATCCTTTGAAGGTTTCCAGTGTCAACTGATTCTCTAGTTTCCCTATGCACAGCATAGCTGTAGTGACCTTGGTGTACAGAAAACCTTTATAACTCCATGGTTCTTCTTTAAGAACTTCACTAAGAGTGCTTCATAAATAATTATGCTTTTGTCTTTTGAAATTCACATAAAATATTTCCCATGACAGTAAATGCTGTAGATTATAAATGCATTCCAAGGACTAGCTCACGGAATTAAGATGCAAGAAGAGAAAGTCACCTTTTCCCCTTAATTTTTATTAAGGTTTGTTTCTATTAAGAAAAAAAAAAATTTCTCAAACCACACCTACAAGCAAAGTATAAAAACTTACTAGGTATAACCTCAGAGTTTTATGCTGTGTTGCAGATGCAGATTCTAATCTAAGTTACTTCCTTCAGATGTGAGTCTGAATTACCAGCTTTAAATTTCTGTAGCCTGTCCTGTTCAGTTGTAAGTACAAGATAAATCAAACACAATTTTCCTTTTCCCTACTTTTCAGAAAAGAGTAATAAGAAAACATTGAAAAATATAATTCAATCAGGTTTCATGGGAATGGTAGAAAAATGTATGAGAACAGTGTTTAAAGCACAGAAACTAAGAACAGCCACATTTACCTAAAGTCACAGTTGTTAGGAGTCAGTAATCCACATCAGAATTTGCTTTATATCCTGCAAGGATATAATTATTCTGTTCAGATGCTCACATAGTAAAGCTGGCACTCTAGGATCTGAAGGAAAGTAAGGAAGAACATGTCTTGCCTGGAAGACTCTTCTCTTTTTACTGTTGTCTCGGTTGAGTTATTTTGCTATTTTACAAGAATGTGAAAGGACCCTTTATTGCAGCATAACATCAAGTCAACTTAAAAAAAAACCCCAACAACTATAAATTAGATATATAACACGGTGGTGTTCCAATAACAAAAATCAGTCAATAGTAATCCTGTTAAATTCATCCAATTCTGACTCAGTTAAAACCGGAAAAAGAGACATAAAACTAAATAAACAATTTAATATTTTCTCCTTGAGCATCACCTATAATCTTCTCAAAACTAATAATGCAAGCCATGCTATGGGTTATTTGATACTTATATATCATCAATAGACTATGAGCTTTTTTTATTAGTTAATGGTATCACCAAATAGCATTAACTGTATATGTTCTCTGTACTTTTATCAGTAAAATGCAATCCCTCTGTCACTTAAAAGCATTAGCCTAAAGTGAAAACAATTACAGGAAAATTCTTTGCACAGAAAGTCAGTAAGTCTTTGCTTCCTTGCTCTTCTGAAATATTTTTCTAGCTCAAAACAGATAATTTGAAATAGTACAGACATTTTTTTATCTAGATAAGTGATAAAATCTCCACAGAACAGAAGGTGTGCATATAGATATATACACACACAGAAGAGGGGAGAGAGAGAGATAGATATCTCTCTCTCCACAGAAAAGACAACATATATATATATAAATATATTTCTGTAGATCTAGCCACGGCTAAATGAAGGGGAAAAAAAAAAAAAAGAAAAAAGGTTATTTTGGCTGGAGGGAATTGGATAGCTGGTACCCATAATAGACCAAAAGCAAGACAAATCATGGATTTACCCCTAATTTTGCAATCCAGCCATTAAGCACTGCTGAGTTCTAATATAAGTCAGTTATCACAATGGCATTAAAACTGTGTGTGATTTAGAACTATCTATTTGGCATTTTGAGGCTGCTGTTGTATCACAAAGATATTGAGTCTTTCTCCTCCCCTCACCCTTTAAAAAAAATAAATAAATTAGAAAAAAAAAAAACCCAAACACAAAACACAAACCAAAACCAAGCAAACAGCTCCAAACAGCAGTAGCCATGTGATTACAGGAGTTTTGGCCTGAAAAGTTATTCAATAGCCTGCTTTTAGATTTTGTTTATATTTTAAAACAAGAGAGCTACGCACACTTGAAAGTACAACATTATGGGTCTATTAAACTCATATGAATCCCACAAGAACCAGCAAACTTTAAAACTATTAATTTCCTGCTATTGCCTTTCACGTAGTGTTTAAAGGGCTGCAGGCAGATATTTAGGATCTTTGAGGATTTTCTCACACAGGAAATACAAGCACATGAGAAGGCAATCCAATGCACCTCAGTTTACAAGGGTTTTGTCTAACACTGCAATAAATATTAGTGAATTTGGGAGGAAAAAAATAAAGTCAAACTTTCTATCAAATAACAAACCTGCACAGGTTCATTTCAAAAGTTACCCTTCGTGTTATTTATGCTATCATAAATATTCTTTTTTTTCCCCAGTATTAGACCATCCAAAAACCACAAGCCATCAACCAAGAATTCAGTGTGCTAAACAGCAAGAAATGCTAAACAAAAGTATGAGAGACAAGGCAAATATTTAAAATAAACATAAATTTGCAGATAGCCAATTAAAAAGAAATCAGATCTTTAAATCTCTAATACAGTTTTTTAAAGTGTGGTTTGAAAGTTTGGGGTTTATCACATTGCTAAAAATTGTTGGCTATTCTTTGGTAAAAATTGCCTGCAGTTTTGTTGTGCTTTGGTTAAACTGTTAATTAGCTGTCAGCAATGTCTTAAGGTTAATTTATTTACCTTATTTACGCTTGCTACTTTTCTAGCATACCCCCAAGTTGTCACTACTCTGTCACTCTCAGTTAGAATTAATACCACTCCCACAGTAAGTCATCAACTTAGAACTTTTCTGCTTCTGGTGGTCCTGGAGAGACCAATACAGAAAGTACAAATGGTATGTCTCAGAAATCAGAAGGGAAATTAAAAGAACCTCCATGTATTACTATTTTGTTCAACAGCCAGGATTTGAAGATTAGGATTATTGATGCATTTTTCTCACAATTCACATTGACAAAATTGAACCAAGGAAAAATGAAGAGTAACATGACAGGGAGGCAGAGAGAACCACATGTCTATACTGTATCAGAGCATGAATGCTCATTTAACTGCTCGGCTCTTTCAGTTCACAGATTTCATTATTACCTACTGAAAATGTTGATCATAAGAGATGTGCTTGTGAAAAAAAAAAAAAAAAAAAGAAAAAAACCACTGTGTAGCCTTTGTGAGATTTGGGAACAAAGCTTTTCAGATGACAAGAGGATGGAGAGATGTTGCTAGAATTACATGCTATTTTTTTGAGGGAGTGGTTCATACAGCTCTCTGAAGGCACAGGGAGAAAAGGTGAAAATCTTCTCTCTCTTTGTAAGGCGCTTAATAAAGATAATACGAGCTCTTTTCATGACAATCCATCATTACTGTAGCCCCTGTAATCCTTTAGTCCCTTGCTAGCAACCCTGGACAGAGATAATAAGCTAAAACAAAGCACCCAATCATCCAGTGAGTGCTGTTAAGACACATTTGCTAAGACATATGTTCATGCCTAAGCAGTTGGTAAAGGTGTCTAGCTCCTGTGCTAGAAGGCATATACTATGGTAACCTCTTAAATACCACTTCACTGAATGTAGCATATCTTCAGAGATTGCTTTAGGAAAATCAGCTACACACCTATCCAAACTACAGTTAACCCACTAGGGCTCAGCTTTGACTACAAAGGGAAACTATTCCAAAAGCTAAGATAAACTCTATTTCTCTTTTCTTTACCCAGGTGTTTCCATTCTGTTCTGTATAGAGACAATAAAACTAAGAGAAACTACACTGACCAAATAATTTTTTCCTTTATTTTCCCATTAAACAGAGCTTTGAAGGGCATGAATATTGATTTTGATTGCTGATTTATTAAATCAATAAATAATAACAATATCCAGAAAGCAAAGCTGACCAAACAAAGATGAAGTTGTAATTCAAGTTTGTTTCTTTGTTCTTTCAATAGCCAGCAATTTTACCACCTAACTTTGGAGTGAAATTCTAGAATGATGTTCCATTCCCCACACCTAACAACAAACCAGCAGTAAGGGATACTATTCAGATTCCTTGAATGCATCTGAAGTAAACAGGATTCATACCCATGACACATGCAGAATTAAACTAGAACTCCACAATGAAGTAGCCATAGCAGAACTGCTAACCAGTCTATACTAGGTAAAACAGACCCTATTTTCATCAGATTTTGTCCTGTGCTATGCCCTCCTCCTCCCTGTCATCTTACCCCATCAAAATATTTACTCCATTCTCATGAATATTCCTCTTAGATTGCTAAATATCGCACTGCGCAAAACCTTTCATGGAATCTGCTTCCACACTTCTCATGCACAAGGGTGTTCGATTACCACTCCATTTTGAACCATTAATTCCTCTGCAGGAGGCTAGGGGATTTTGACTGAAGTGTATGAAAAATGTTTTCCATCTAGAAACAGTTACTTTGAATCCACAGTCCTTTACTTGTATCTTTGGAAACTCAGCAACTACCCTGACTGAAGAACTGTTTTTCTCTGCTTATGCTTTCATGTGATCACAGAGCCTTGAATCCCTCTCTAGCAAGAAATCAAGACTCGAACCTTTTATTACATAGGCTAGGTTTCTTTTCTTTACTCATTTGGCCATACAAATGAGCTTAAAAATACACAATGACTTTTTTGACACTCTTGTATGACCTACTTAACATCTTAAAGATGTGAGATGATCTCACAGTTCCTTAAAAAAATTTTCTATAAAAACAGAGAAATATCTTCAACATATCAAAATTATTTTGAAAGGAAAAATTAATACAAATTTTGAACAAAATCCAAAGGTAGAGAATTTTTAAGCTGAAAACTATGTTGTATTAAATAACAGCAAATGCATAGAAATGAGGCTTTTTCTCAGGCAAAACAAAAGTTGAATTTGCATGGCATTTTGCTAGCTATTAACTTTTCTCCACATCAGAAGAAGTTACATTGACTGGAATTCAACTTTCTACATTTAAAAATTAGAGTCAACAACCTGCAGAAAACATATAATTTGATACTTTGGAACAATATACTTGAGAATTTTCAAACTAGTTGCATGCTGAATGAGTGTAAAATCATCATGCTCATGATACTAGTTGAAATAAAAAGGACAAAGCTCATTAAAAAAAATTTTAGGAAAGGAGTTGAAAAAAGCTAACTCCACATGATTGTAAGTGAGGAGAAAAAGTCCCAGCTAGCAACTTAAGCTGAACCGTATTATCAGGAATACTGAGAGAAGAGAAAGGTATACAAAGAAAGAAACTTCCAGTTAGAAAAAAAAGCAGTGAAAGTATTTTAACCAACTGTGGTGGTCAGTCCATCAGTACTAACATCCTTTTTATGCTGCATGAAGTAATTCAACAACAGGGATCTGTGGTTTAAATTCCTATTTCACCTGCTTATAGCAGGGTAAATTTGAATGTGCGTTCAATGGGGTGTATTAACTTCATACCTACAGCATCTGTGGAAAAGCGACAAGGAATCAATGAGAAGACTTTCATATTCCAATGCACTCTACAAGAAACAATCTAAATGAAAACAGCAATGCCAAATAGCTAGCAGCTTTGGGCAGTTCAGCACTTTTTACTGGGGTCCTTCAATACCCTCATACACCAGAAGCCAATTCCCTTCAAAAAGTGTGCTCCACAGGCTGCTGCATGTACATCTTTAGGAATGACATTCACTATTACCAAATTAGTATATTGTTTCAAAGGTATGCTTATTTCATGTCCGTTTTCTTCATTTAGCTCTCATTATGCTTAAGCTATATTTAGAGTACATGGGTCACAAAGATAACTTTAGCAAATCTATTCCTGAAAGGTATTAACAATCCCTATGTTTTGGGCCTCGGAGTCACAGTTCACCTTTCAAAGAAAATCAATTATTTAAAAGACTTATAGATATAACCTCTAAGTTAAACAGTAGATGCAGCAACAGGAAGTTGATCTAATTAGCTACACAAAGTAGGCAGGATTGGGGAGTATCAGGTGGATCAACTGTCTATTTGGTGGCTATATGTAAATTGATTTGAGGCACATTAATTTTAACATAAAGATGTGTTAGAAGTCCTTTTTCTGTCAATAACCACATAAAGTTCCATCAAACCCAGTACTGCAGATAACAGAGAGAAGTTATTATACTCTGTGCAGCATTAAGGAATTTTCTTATTAGAATGAGGATTTTTCTGATAAAAATGAGGATATTTTTTCCTCATTATTTCAATAATCCTTGTTTTGGCCAATACTAATAGGTCTCATTTTCACTTGCAAGAGAAAAATGAATTTTCCTTGGTGAATAAAAAAAGAATTATCAGTTCTCTCCAAATGTTTACAATTCTGAACATATCCCAGGGTCCTACTTTCACATGTTTTCCCACACTCCATGATGTTAATGGCAGCAATATTTTTCATTACCTTTATGACATTGCTGATACCCTTGCCCTCACTACAGGAATATCACTAAGCACTTTTGTCCCTCAATTTTTATCAGTTGATTCCCCTCACTTTCTCGACATTGCACCCTTTAAAAATATTAATCAGCATAAGCTAGAGAAAAAGCATCTTCACCTTGGTTTTTATATTGTTTTCTTGTGACTAAGTCATAGTGAAAATTATGCTAAATATGGCAAGTAGGGAAAAGAACTCACCTTTAATGTTTATTATTTAGGTGTCATCTAGGCAATGAGCTCTAGGTGGACCAACTCCCTTAAAAAGATCTTTCTCACAAGGTAGAAAAATGTCAGTACCCTAACTATGATGCATGGTAGCAACCACTTGTACACTGATGTATCAGTCAGAAAGAGCATCCTTTGCCTGCCAAAGCCAACTTCCTGTGCTGAAGCTCAACTGGAGACTGTGTCATGTATTCATTTTCCTTTCTTTTTTTGGATTACGTACCCAGCATCTTCCATTTGTAAAGCACAGTTCTGAAGTTCTGGCTGCTTTGAAGATTTTTCTTAATCCTAGGCTGACTCAGAGCTTCCTGGGGTAAGGACTGCAACGTTTAATCAGCACTCAGCTGTCAAGCTTTGTCAGGAGAAAATGCACAGCACTTTTAACTAACTTGCATCTTTGTTAAGTCTGCTTCAGCTTTTCAGCTGCTGCATTCAAACTGGATGCTGCTTAATACAGGCATTATAATAGCTATCCTTTCATGAATCTTTTGTTGAGTAAGGCTGAAACCAGCTATGGCATAAAAAGGAAGAGAGCAGGCTAGCATATTTAGTGACATTAATGAATTGTCCCAGAGGTGGTAAAGGCCAAAAGGGTACATCAAGCAGCGAAGAACATTAAGAGCAGCCAACTTCAAGGTGACTGGACAACCTTATCTTGTCTTGTCACTTTCTGTAGATAAATATTAAGAAATTTGAGGTTGGGTCTTTATTTCAACAGAAGTGATAAAAGTTAAAACTACCCTTCTGGCTGCCTCCATATTTTTCCTTACTAGGGAAACATGTCCTACCCTCACAACAGGCATCATGAGAAAATTACTTTTTAACTTTATAAATTTATTTGTTTTCTTAGATTTTACTGTACCCCAATGTTCATGATATTTCAGCTCCCTCACTAATTCTAGTGCTTCAGAGGGTTCCTTGCCCAATAACAAATCAGTTCAGCTGCCTCCCTATTTTGCAGTAGCCTTGTTGGGTATACAGAGTATTCTAAGCACTAGGTTCCCTGTACATCTTTCATTATTCTCCAGAATCTAGCTGTGAGTTACGATTAAAACTGGAAAAGACAGCTGACCTTTTTTGATGAGTGCTCCTATTTTTCTTCATATTTCTGCCTTTTTCATAGTCCAACTTCTCAGTTGTCAATATATGTCCTTGTCACTACTTCAGGGTGAAGAAAATATCAATTTGACTACAACTACAAAAAAAAGACCGTTAGTTACTGTGAAAACATTTTTCCCCTCCTGGGTACAATCAAGGAAAATCCATATACTGAATATAGGTAAATATTAAATGAAAAAGCCTCAACAATATGGGAAACAGTTTCATGTTAAAATTCTCACACCCATTAAAATGGCGGCTTACAGTGCACCATCAGTTAAAAGAAAATATTGAAGTGACTTTGTCTGCCACAAAGGAACTTTGAAGGGTGAATATATTTCATCGTGTTTAAAGCACATGAACAACAATGGTAATATCGTACTGAATTTTTACTTGATAGGGAGCTTAGCTGCATTTGCCTTAGGCAACAAGTAAATTATGTTTCATCTCCCCTCAATGTCAAGTACATAGTAATGCAGAGAACAAAACTACCGTACAATTTACAAAATTGGTACTCTGTTATGGGCATACCTAACCATTGAATATCTGCTTATATTATCTTCCTCCTTCAGGGTTCATTACCTGTGTATTTGAGGAAAATATGTATTGTACCATGTTGTATTCTTTCTGAACCCTGGGAAAGTGAGAACTTTGTTCATCACAACAATCACATCTTAATTCACCCAATTCAGCCTAAGGCTGAACAGGAAACAGCTTGTGCATAGTTTATTTTGTGAAATAACTGCACCTCTCAAGAGACCGATTGGAAGATTGTTTTTTAGGTGGGCAGTGTTTCTTTAGACACTTGATGTACCTGTGAGACTGCGTTTTCATCTGTGCAATCTATGAAGCACACAGTTCTATGTTAACACTAACATGGCATTATAAAAAACGATGAGGATGTAGCTCACATCCCGTCAAAACCCAAATCCCTAATATGTGTCTCCAATATCTTCTAAGAACATGGGGGCTGAGTTCACTGAGCCGAAGTGGGCTCACTGAATCACATGGACCAGAAGCTTGTCTTGGACAATGGCCAGCACCAGATGCTTCAAAAAGTGGGACCCTTCACACATATTCTGTGGACCTGATTCTTCCCTAGTTTACACCAACATAAAATCAGGAGTTAGAGCTCAAAAGTCTAATGTGTTACATCAACTAATACATTATTATAATTGTATCTTCTAGTACAGTCATGATGTGAAGGAATTAAGTGATTTTCCTTTTCTCAAGTTAACTTTGGAAGCACAAAACTAGAAATAATTATACATTTATGGAATTTCAGAATGTTCTGCATATTGTTTGAGAGTGAAAAGGAATCTGAAGGCCCAAAGAAGTCATTGAGGGTATTTTTCTTTGATATCTAGGGGGTTTGTCTCAAGCTTTAAATGCAGGAGTAATTGGCTCTTTATGTACTGTGGTCAATCATTCAATTCTAGAAGCAAGTATTATTTACCCATCTTAAAAAAAAATTACATTACCTATAATGTCTCCTCTAGCTATATTACGACCTATCATGTAAATATGCAACTTTATTTAGACATTCAATAATAAATAGTTTTTTGGTGCAGACTGTATCCAGATCAGGGACTCTAAGATCTGCCACATTGGAAAAGTTTACTGTAACAGTCCAAGTTTATTACGGTCTGTTTCGTCAATCAGGCTGTAATATATAAAAACAGATGTAAGAGAGTTTGGTGCTCAACTCAATGAATTTCCATGAGAAAAATGACACATGTCCCTCTCTTCTAGATATCTCCTGTGTCCCAATAGGCTAGATTCACATATCTCACAGGGAAACACTTAGAGTGACTTCTTCCTGATGCACAGCAGGAGAGAGAATAGAAGCAGTTGTTATTTCCCCCTCACTTTGTGTCCTAATTCTTAATTGGGAAATTACTGAAATTGTTTTCTTTGAACCTGTATCTAGGACAGAGAAAGTGATGCAATAGAGAGTTTCTGGTACCTGGGATTGCTTTTTTTTTTGTGTGTGTGTGGGGTATGCGAAAAATTTCCTTAACAGTACTTCAGTATACCATTACACTATGACACGTTTCTCTTAAAACTGTGTATTTAGATAAGTATTTTCTGTCTATTCATCTTCTATACAGCTTTTACAAGTAAGAAGTACAAAGGTTCTCTTAAAATCATATCTTATTTTACTTTCCATTGAGCTAAACAAGCATTGCAAATGAAAAACAGTTCCAAAACTGTTTCCTTCTCTTTTTTCCACCAAAAATATGTGCATAAATAATCTATTTATTATTATTGTCTTTTGTTTCATATGTTACTGGCATTGAAGCAGCCAAGTTAAATGCAATTTAGTTTTATCTGGAGATGCATTTCCTAACTAAATGGGTCTCCTTTCTCCCTAGCTACCAATCCCTTATATACAAATACAATGAAGTTCCAGCCTCAAGCAATTTAAAAGATCAAGACCATCTGTTATGTACTACTTGCAAATTATGCACTGGCATCTTCACACGTGATGCAAAAAAACCCAAAAACCAAACCATAAAAAAAGCCCCCACATTATTCCAAATCTGAAATATGTTAATAACACATTAGTCTTTCCTAGCTACAAAGCTACACCTGCAGTTTTTAATTCTGATCCAACAAATTCTTGCTCATGAGAATAGTTATTACGCATGTGAATATGGAAGTACTGTTTCAAGCCCCTGATTTCACTTTAGACCATAATACACATTGACTTCTACTGTATCAGCATCCTTCTCTAGCACTCCCAGGCAGGTAGGTAGTAACTCTGGTTACTTAATAGACTTGCAAAGTCTTTACCTCCTGAACACATGGCAAGCTTTGCTGCTTTGTACCGTACTACACTAAGATAACACCACTGCCTCCTCTGTACCTCTAGGTAATTTGGAATAAATGGTACCTTCTACTTGCAGGAGCAGGTACAAGAACAGTAACTGTACTGCTCCTGTATGACCAACACAATTGTCAATGCTTCTCTCAGTCGTATGTTTGTATGGAAACCCAATCTGTTCTTGAACCACATAACACTCTGGCACCTGTAGGACAGTTACTGGAGCTCTCTTAACCCTCTCTCAGGTCCTTCTTCATATTGTCTGAACAGCCTTGAAAGTCAACCCCCAGCAGACTGGACATGGGGATATGCAGGCTTTATGCGCAACTTCAGTTCAGTCCTGATGTGAGTGTAGATCAGTCACTTTTCTCCTTCCCTTTTGCATATAAGTCTAGAAGCATAGGTCATAGCCTGTACAGAGATTCACAAGTACAGAGACACCTGGAGTTACTTTGAAAGTTTAGAGAAACCTTCATTTTTTTATAAGCCATGTGTACCAGCTTGTACTACTGAACAAGATTGTTTGAAGTACTGTCAAATGTAAATTAGTGAATTTACTTAAAATACGGTTCCACAGTTTAAATGTTTCTCCAGTGAGTGTTACTCAGGATATTTTCCTAGCCAAATCACAAAACAATTTTTAAATGAATAGAAAAAAAAATAGTTGTCAAAGGAAATGCAAAATGTTTCACTTACTAAGCTGACCATTTGTACTGCAGAAATCATGTTTCAGTTGAAAGGAGTTTTCAGCTGGCTGTCATGGGAAAAGAACAAGGAGAGCTGCATTATTATGTGATACTCTGAGATGACAAGGTGACACACAAGGGAATCATAATGTGGCCCAGCAAGACTTCTTGCCAACCGAAGTATTACAGATAAAATTGTCACAAGTTCACAAAGTGGTTGCCTGAGCTGACACCAAGAGACAGATCGGTGGATTGCCAAGACAGTAAATAATTTCTTAGAGCACTCTGTAAATGCAAATAGCCTGCATGCACTACAAACAAAACATACAGGATTCCCATTAAAAATGAGATAGCAGAAATAAGTTTTGCAAAACAATCCATTGCATTATAGCACCTTGCATAAACCATTGCGCACTTCAGAACATGCCAAACGGCTTCTTCAGCAGTGTCCAAATATATGGTAACTTCAAAAACAGCAAAAAGAAGTGTTATGCCTAGTACTCAACAACTGAAAAATGGTATGTTTCTCTGACATAGAGATTTTCTTAGGTCCCTGAGGCTGTCACGCTTTGTATTTCCTCAACCACTACATAAGATCATTGATTCCTTTGTCTTGTGCAAAATCAAATGCATGGATGATTCTTAGCAAATAATTACTTCCTAAAGTGAGGGCAGGAAATTCAAGAAACGCCTTCAATGTTTTTAACTTTTTTAAACAATAGAGAGGAATTGAGTGTTAGGGTAAATGGCCTAATAAGTGCTTGCTGCTGAAAAAAAACACACAAAGAAAATTTGAGGTCAGTGTCACCATTGTTCATTACAACTAAATGTTGGGAGAATGACAGACTTGCAACTTGACTCAGAGCCTGTTTCAGGCTTGGTGACAGGGCCACACTGTCACATCAGGAGTCGGATGCTATGGCCACAGCAAGACCTGGCGAAGGTCCAAGACAGAAGCCTTGTGCAAAGAGATCAATCTTAGGAAAGGAAGTCCATAGCAAAGCTCTGGATACAAAGGACTAAAGGCACAATGGGATACAAAGTAAATGGCTTAGAAAGATCCAATTGCAGGGAATGTCCAAAGAGAATGCACAGAGACTGGGCTGTGAACTTGCATTTAAGAGACACTAATCCAACACCACAAGTTGCAGGTTGGAATAAAGAAACCAGTGACAAATCCGTGGGCAGCAGGTCAGACTTTGGAAAAAAAGATGCGGTACCTGACCCAGCCTAAGTCCACTGGCTCAGAGCTGGGGGAGGGCATCTCCCCCCCACCCTCCTTTTCTTTACCCCATGTGTTATCAAAGTAATTCACACAATGTTTTTGGACTGTATTAGCCTTTTAATTTGTTAGGTTCCCTAATATCGGCTTTAACATAGTGACAAAGCACACTTAGAAACCAATCTCCTTACTAGGATTTTTTTGTTGTTGTTAAATTAACTTTTGTTTATTAAAGACTCATAAGACTTACAAGCTTCTGACTCAAACTTAATAACTATACCACACTATATCAATTATTCTTAGTTGTGTGCTTTAAACAACTATGTATTACCACTGAAGTCTCAAAAAGTACTTACACAGTTAAAATTAAGCAAGCGCATAACTATTCTTTTGGACTGAGGTCACAGTTTAGCACTCTAAGATTGATTCTGTAAATATACACATAGAAACCAGTACTAAATAAAACCTTTTTTCAAAGGCAGGCAGCTGTTGTAAGCTGAACCTCTTTGATCTTTGTAAAAACCCACAATTGTAAGTAACTTTGAGAAATGATTAATCCATATATAAAACAATAATTAAATGTATGAGCAAGTAGACCTTAGCTAAGATGATGCATCAAATACATTGTCTGAAAGTATAGTTTTAACATAATGGTAGAGTAATAGCCTACAACGGTTATTCTGAAGTCTATAATAATGGCTATCAGGACTGCATCAACAGCAAGATAATTTATGTATTACAGTAGCTGATAAGACCCTTTATATGCACTAAAACCAACTGAAACTCATATTTATTGTATAATAAAGAACATAGGTTCCTCCTCTATGCTCAAACTCACCCTAATACAATGTCTCATCAGTATTCCAGGAACACAGTTAAAAATTCTTGGTAGAAGTAGGGGTAAAAATGGTGATTTAGGTATGCCCCTTGCTTCCAGTTACAACTGAATAGTGAATTCTCCAGCTTCTCTGACATTATGAAAATGTCACTCCGGAAGACCTGGAGATTTTTCAATGAAATTACAGGAATTGGAAAGGGAAGAAAAAGAGACTCTTTAATTCCAACCACAATTTTTCTCCACAGACCGTATTAGCATGTTGTAACAGAACCTGCCCAATAACAGAAAAAAAAGTTGATGACAACATTGTTAAAATACATGAAAGACAATACATTTTGGAATAGGCAGACAAAACTGATAATACAATAGTTGGGTTTACAAGGTGATCTAACTTAAACAGTTCGACAAGATAAAATACAGTTTGTGTGGCAATACTTATTAACTTTGCCTTTTTGGCACTAACTTGAACATAATAAACCAGGAAGCTGAGAAACCTGCTTTTCAAAAGCAATTCTTGTCTCTTCATTGTCTTGCAAACAGCTTATTCTGAATCACTGTCATACTGACATTTATTTCTTTTTCTGTTTTCACTAGAATGTTTGATAGAAAAGGTACGTTATAATCTGTTGTGCAAATGCTTAGAATTTATTCAAATCTTAAATTTAGTCAATTTATCTTAGTACCTCTTACACAAACTTTTAAAATTAGCTGTAGACCTATTTTCCTTCTCACAGATGGACAAAGTTAATTTTGCAGCTAGTTTAATTTACTACCTATGACAAAAGGAATGGCACAAGTCATTTACTTGTCTGACTTTCATATGGACAAAATATGACTACAGTTCAGTTCCTGCTCAGGACTCAAGTCTTATCTCCAGTCTGAACTCTATAAAGGATTGGATCTGGGCTTGATACTAACCAAATATTCCAGAAGGACTAAAACTCAATTACTGAATAAAACTACTGGAAGTTTTAAGTGAACTCAAGTATTTTACATGGGGACACAATCAATTTTAAAACATTTTTTTGAGTTCGCAGATATGCAGAGCTATGCAGAGAGAGCTTCTCATTCTCCCTATCTGTCAGATTGTCACACAGTTGTCTTCAAATATGGGAGAAAGTCTCCCTGATGCAGCCTTAAGTAATCTCTAGCTTTGATATATCTGTGCCTCCACTTTTTTCCTTACAGACATCAGATCCACCAAATTGAAGATCTAACACTTAGTTTCATGATGACTACAGGCATGAACTTCTTGAATTAGAGAAAAATCTTGAAATGAAGCAAAAGAAGGTGGGAGGGGGAAACTTATCCTCAAGGTTCTGCAACCATGGAACAGGACTTTCCTTTCAGTTTTCCCCATTTAACACTGGAATTGCATAACAGCATACTCTGCCCAAGAACCTAGGGAAGTCCTTATTTTAGCCACATCTGAGGCATGACTGCCAGCGTATCTCTGTTCTTGCAGGATGCCACAGCTCCTGCTACGAGCTCCCTCTTCCCTCTGCCTTTTCAGCTCACTCACCCAGCCACACCATGCATGTCAGCACCTTCACAGTCTGTGTGGGTCCAGGTTCTCCCAGGAAGGCACTGAGAACAAGACAGAGGCAGTTCCCACCCTATTGGACAGTCAGCCATAGTTTTTTAAAGAGCACAGCATAAAAATCCGTGTAAACAAATAAAACCAAGTGTTACCTGTTAGAGTTGACATAAAAGTTAATAAGCTAAAGCTGTTTTAGGGAAGGCAGTGATGCCAGCTACAAAAGCGCGGGGCATACTGTATCTGCTCTCATTTTATTTCTTCCATTAGCTTCTCCCATTTATTTCAAGAGTTTCCATCTCAGTGTCAACAACTGCTGCCATCACCAATCCTGCACTATTTGTCTTATCCAAAAGTTTTTCTTGGTGGCAGTAAAATGCCAGAGTTTAACCTGCTCATAGATTTCTTCAAGCTTAGAGTACACACTACTGACAGCATGATACCTATGTGGACACCAACAGAACAATGAAGAGAAAAGAGACTGGGAAGCAGTAGGTACCACTGGGGAAAGCCAGATCAACATCAAAAACCCAAGGTATTACAATACACTCAGCACCAAGTTTTCAAAGGAACCTTAGAAAATTATGACTTCTGCTCCCTATTTTCTAAGGTCTTCTGAAAACCCTAATCTTATGTAGTGACCACAAAGCCAGTAAGTTCTGCACCAGCTTTTTAGATGTTTAGATGGTTTTAAGATTATAACATAGCAAGCATTTGTCATAACATCAAATCAAATTCATTTACAAAAGGATACTGTAAAAGTGTATCCCCTTCTTACCAATGATCTTTATGACCAAAAAGGTGTCTGCATGTTTCTTATAGACAGATAAAGAAAATCCTCTCTTGTTCTTTCTCTTCCACACCAATTTAAAGACGTTGATTCAGATACTCTTTTTGTGATCAGTCATTACAAGTCTAATTAATAGCAGATGTTTCTACCTACTCTACCATACATTTTACATTTCAAAATATATTTCTTTTACCAATCTAAAGACACACATACACACAAAAAACCCCTAACCAATAAAACCAAACCATCAACACACCCCCCCAAACCAAAACAAGAACCCCCAAACCTAAAACCCAAACAATAAAATCCAATACAATACCATGGAATTCTGAAACAAAAAGAAAGTCTAAATGAAAAAAACCTTCTTTAAAAATCAGTTAAGGCTGCTAAGTGACAATAGTTTTATTTTAAATAATAGACATCATTTACAAAACATGCATGCTTGAAAGCAAGGAGATGAGAAGTTACGGACATCTGAAATCCTTCACTATCCACATGAGAAACACAAACCCAATACTCTGATCAAATATTTCAATGCATATTTATTACAATACCTATGGAATTCAGTCATATAATAAAGTGCTGCTCTTCCACTAGTCATACAGACTATACTGACAGTAAAAAAGCCATCTGAAAAAGTAATGTAAAAAAATTATAAGTACCTATTAGTGACATAGTGCTAAGTGTCAAATGGAATTTTAAATATATGATTTCTCCCCAACTTAATAAAACTATACACTCTCACTTGATTACTGCATATATAATTTTTTGAAAACACCCATAAAACAAACAACAAAAAAAACCCCAACAAACAAATTAATTGATTTTTTGGCTTATCCTATCCAGTATGCTTATAAAAAAATCAAATACCATCTATTTGTATTAAAATTAGATAAATAACAACTACAAAATGCAGGCTGAAGTTAAGATTACTGTGCTTTGACAGAGTATTCATCCAAATATTTGATAAGAAAAATGTGTTATTATCATATGGCTGAACAGGATTTGTCTAACTTTGTTCTCTTGCTTTTAAGTGCTTCTGCTTACATGACATAAGTGTACTGTCCTCAGCAACTTTAACTGTCGCCTTTATTTTTTATCAATACTAAGTCCCTTTTAAAGGAAATAGAAAAGATATGAAAAGTTTGAATTCTGCAGAAGTACTTTAAAAGTTTAATTCCAATGATGTGATCAGATACAAAAATGAAACCAAATAATGCACAGTACCTTTGTCTATTTATTTTTAATCCACAAAAATATTTATACTAAGGAATTTTAAGTACTGTAATGATAATCCACTTCTAATGATGGATATAATTTCACAATAGAAGTAGTTAACATTTTTTAAACCTAATATTGAAATATGCCCATCCCAAATACACCACACATGCCTCCAGTAATATGTCATCAGCATCTTTTAGAAACTGCATAGATAAACAATTAAAGACAGTCTTGTTGAGGAACAAAAAAAAAAAAAAAAGAAAAAATAAAGGAAGTAAGTAGAGGTCCTGTGAATATGCTAGTACAACATTATCAAATAGATATTTTTCCAATTAATTTCTGGGGGTTATTCTGTCAAAGACTTTTGTATAAATCCTAATTAGCTGATCCGATGTCCTTTACTTCTCATAACAATGGTAACTCATGAGACCTACTATATACCAATTAGATCTCTCAGTAGAAATGACTTGCAGGATACTTTTGCTTTCCCTTATTGAAATGACAGACACTACTTCGTCCTTCACTAACTATTCCCTTGGCCATAAAAAAAAAAAAATCCTTGGATTTTAATGAGGTTAAAAGAAGTACAAAACTGACATATAAAATACTGTTTCTGAAAAGAAATTATTTGATAGATCATTTAAAGCTCATAATTTTACGGGAATATAAAGAATGTTGTTAATCTCAAATATCAGATATGATAAAGAAGTCAACCTTCTGCCTTACTAGCTTACTGACATGAGTTGAACTCTATGGAATTCTTTTTTGTGTGTGTTTGCCCCCGACCCCAAAAAATAAAAATAATGAAAGAAATTATTCTGTGTTTGCACAAAAAAGATCAAGTATAACCCTCTTTGTCCAGTTGTACTGGGAAAAAACCACACCTATTTCTAGAATCTACAATAGTAAATACTGTATTCACACAAAACGCAAGTTAAGTGCAGGATATTCTCTAGAAGACAATTGCTGTTGTCGGTGCACCAAGTACTATAAATCCTGTGCTGGAGTGACTCTGGCCCTATATAAGCCAATCACATAGAATCATAGAATAATATAGCTTGGAAAAGACCCTTAAGATCATCGAGTCCAACTGTAAATCTAATGCTACCAAGTCCACCACTAAGCCATGTCCCTAAGCACTACATCTGCACATCTTTAAAATACCTCCAGGGATGGTGAATCCGCCACTTCCCTGGGAAGCCAGTTGCAGTGCTTGATAACCCTTTTGGTGAAGAAATTTTTCCTAATATCCAATCTAAAACCAATAAATAAAACCAGGAAGACTTCTATGCCCAGGCATTTCATGCCACTACTTCCAAAGCGATCTTTGCAGATCAACATTATCCTCCATGCCCCTTTTTCCATACATAAGATTTCCAAGACTGCCATGGGCTTTAGACGTCCCAGGAAGTTTTCTTCAACACGTTACTCTAGTGACATTTTCTAGAAAAGCACACGCATAACTGTAGCAAACTGTGCGCAAGCATCTTAATCTTGCACAAATTTAACATCATATTCTAGCAAACAATGGTTGGGGTTCTTGATTACAAATCTGGAAACAAGATTATATAAGGAAAAATGTCTGTAAAGTAAAACCGGAACCTACATGAAATCAAATTCTTGTCCTTGACACCATTCAGAAAATTCCCAGGGCGTTTATTAGCTGTAACACTCCAGGGAGAAACTTAAGAGTATTCTTTCTCTTGAAGGGATCCACTTCTGTTCCTTTCCCTGAGAATATCTTGCTGTTCTTCAATGCAAACAAAGTCACCAAAGATGCTTCAAGGATCTCTTAATTTCCTTATTAAAGTGCCCTGTAATATTTTGTATAGCCTTTATTTATCCTCTTTGTCTATTTAAGAATACTAATGAAGTACCTTTTAGTTTAAAAATTACTTCTCTTTCATGGGTAAAGAGGTGTCCTTAGAGAGCTAATTCTTGCACTCCTGTTTGCCTTTATGTCAGAATTGTAATTTGACAAATCATCTGTTATCTAGATTTTTTCATTGAACAGCTATTCCCTATCATTTTCCATTAACGATTTTTTTTTTTGAGAAACTACATATGACTGAACAGTCTTCCTCAAGCAGAAGCACTTTACTGAAAAGCTTCTAATATGTATGCAGTTAAGCATTATTATACTTCACCCACACAGAAGTAGCATTGGATTCATTCCACGTTCTGCATCTGGAGATGACTGGGAAAGTAAAGATCTATTTAGGTAGTATGACCTGCCTTCAGCTCACCTACATTTGGATAGGTAACAAAATTTTAAAACGGAGCATCATAGTTCCTCTTTCTAGAGTCAAGATCTGCATTACCTTCTGCAGCTACACATCTTTGACAGAGTGATATTTGGTTGATTAGGCTTTCTTATGGGCCTAAGGTTAGGTCTTTAATCACTGTCCTATTTTAATATTAAAGCATTATAGAGAAGTAGACAGCTGTAAATACTCAGTACTGGTTCAGGATTACAACAGAAGCATGACAATTTGCAGTCACATTTTGCTTTTCTGAAATAGTTGTGGATGGGACAATGAAAAATGAACTGAAGAGAACAAAAGATTAGCAGTTACCTGCCTCAAAACCACTGCAATCATGTGAGTCACACCTCAGCTTACAAGGCAGACAGGAGACTAAAGAAAATATAAGTTCATGAAGTTCAGCAAGGCCAAGTGCAAGGTCCTGCACCTGGGTCAGGGCAATCCCAAGCACAAATACAGGCTAGGCTGAGAATGGATCAAGAGTAGCCCTGAGGAGGAGGACTTGGGAATGCTGGTTGACAAGAAGCTCAACACGAGCCGGCAATGTGTGCTTGCAGCCCAGAATGCCAACTGTGTCCTGGGCTGCATCCAAAGCAGCATGACCAGCAGGTCGAGGGAGGGGATTCTGCTCCTCTACTCTGCTCTGGTGGGACCCCAACTGCAGTACTGCCTTCAGCTCTGGGGCCCCCTACACAAGGACATCAACCTGTTGGAGCAAGTCCACAGGAGGTCACGAAGATGATCAGAGGGCTGGAATACCTCTCCTGTGAAGACATGCTGAGAGATTTGGGGTTGTTCAGCCTGGAGAAGAGAAGGCTCCTGGGAGACCTTAGAGCAGCCTTCCAGTACCTAAAGGGGCATACAAGAAAGCTGTGGAGGGACTTGTTACAAGAGCATGTAGTGATAGGACAAGGGGCAGTGGCTTTAAACTGGAAGAGGGAAGATTTAGATTAGATATGAGGAAGAAATTCTTCACTGTGAAGGTGGTGAGGTACCAGAACACATTGCCAAGAGAAGCTGTTCAAGGCCAGGCTGGATGGGGCTTTGAGCAACCTGGTCTAGTGGAAGGTGTCCCTGCCCATGGGCGGGGGGTTTGAACTAGGTGATCTTTAAGGTCTCTTCCAACCGAACTAGGTGATCTTTAAGGTCTCTTCCAACCCAAATCATTCTATGATAACATATTAAAAACGTGCAGAATCTGGAAAAGTGTCAGTTGTCTGTCCTCAGCTAGAAAAATCAAACTGTTCCCTGCTTTCTGAAATGGTGTCTTAAAACATATTGTTCATTCTCTCCTCACCTTGTGTTGAGTCAAGAATTTCAGTGTAAAATAAATGCATATATGCAACAAAATGATGATAGTACTATTGCTTGTACACTTTGAGCACATGTAATGGCTGTAAAATATAAAGATGTAGGTGTATTTAATTTACAGAACATAATTGAATTTATGGTATAGAAACTCAGCTTGGCTTCTGCAAAATTACTGAAATTACTGCTACTCTAGGATTGGAAGAGAGCAATATCCATTTGTTCTTGGTTGTACACTATTTTTATTCAGTAAAATTCCCCAAGGAAACAACAGAAGACCAGACAATACATAAGATTTCTCATCTCTCCCTCATGCTATTGGACAGTCACCCACCAAAGTGTCTAATAAAGGTGTCACATCCATCATTCAATTCCATGCTTTGAGAACTGCAAAGGATGGAGTCAGCACTGCTAAGCTATATCCCAGTTTCACTCTGTATACTGAGCTCTGCAATACATCTGCTGTCTCTGGCAGCTAGAAGAGCTGAAGTATTCTGTACCATGCACTATGTTATCATGGGATAAAAGGGTAAGCACCTTGTTTTACAAGGCACTTATATTCTAGGTAAAATCGTTGCATTTTTAAAAGAGAGGTATTATTCCACATCTAGGTAGTCAGTAAAATATTTAACCAATGCTACTTGATGTCCCAGGAAGTTGAAACTGCTCAGTACACTACAAGAGTTTCTTTGCTTTTTCTGTCTAAGAAATACTTATCACTGGTCATTACCTCAGTAGTAAAAGTTTGTCAGAGCAAGTTTGACTAGAACAACAGAAAATTACGCAATAAAAAAAGTGGTGATTTATATAACCCGTGCTAAGGAATGGTTCCTGAAGAGCCTGTACCCAAGACAGATTGCTTGTTAAGTTAAAATTAGGCTTGCAATGATAAAATAGCTATTTTCCAGTGAATGTTCACAGTATCTATTGTCATATCTTGATCAATAGTGTAAAATTTAATTTAACATTGAATTTGACCCTCTTCTTGTAATAGCATAGAGTAATCCACATCACTGGACTTACCTTTGAAATACCTACAGCAGAAGAACTCTACAGAAGAACTCATTCCTGCCTACCAGAGAGTTTTGATATGGACATAAAGAGAAGCAGAAGCCAGTCTGCATTTCATATAACTTTGAAAGTTTTCCAAATTGCCACATTAAGTATGAAATGTCAAAAGTCATTATAGTTCTGAAACATCTCTGCCTTAAAATACAGTCACCAGTTACATAAAAGCAGCAGCCAAACCCTCTCTGCCTCATTGATACAAGCCATAGTTTACTGGCTGGGCAGGAGTTTGTACCACTTAAGATCACATGTCCCATGAAAATCAGAAATGTGATGGTACACAGAAGAGGTATTTCAAAATGGAGGAACCACACTGCTCAGCATGGAGCAATGAGACTACTCACAAGAGACAGGCAAGCAGGACATACTTCAGCATTGCTGCATTCACATTAGAACTACAAGGTTAGAAAAAGCTAAGCAGTTTCATGAGGAAGAAAGCACACGCTAACAATCAGGTGCTTGATCAAGAGTCACAGACTTGGATTACAATTGATCCCAGGGGCTGTTACAGCTATTTCCTTTCCAAATTAATTTTTCCCTTCCATCATCTACTTCTCCTTTTAATTTTTGGCCAAATCAGAGCAGGATGTATTATCCTGACTCTGAGTTTTTGTGTAACCTGAGAGACAGGGACCAGATCTTGGTCAGCACTTCAATTCCTATAGCTACTGCAATATAAACATCAAATTACCAGAAACCTACTCAGAAGTTTAATATCTTATTTAATCAATCAATTTTAAACACTTTTCAAGTATAAAGGCCTCTGGCTCATTACTGTTCTTAGTTAGATACAGAAACAAATATTTGTTCATGCCATTTTTTTTCTGAACACTGAAGAATCTCAAAGAATAGAATTTTAATGGTCCAGAAACCCTTCTATTTTGGGAACTTATTTCCAACGAATAGAGTTAGTCTACTCCAAGACACACATAACTGTGGTTGGTTATGTACATGTAACAACCTTCAAATGAAGTGTTTATTGGCTTAGTGATCAGTTTTACTAGCTAGAGAGGTTAAAGTTTTGGGACTGTGAAGAACAGTTTATCAGGTACCCACAGGCATCCCAGACTTCAACATATCCAAGGGAAGGATAGGCAGCAACAACTGTGTGAGCTGAATCCTAGTTCAGGATTCTGATTTCTTTATCTGTTGTACTCTGAAGCTGCTTTAATGAACATATGGCTTATCTAGCTGAATGTTTGGACTAGTACCAAAATTACGAAATGTGTATGCACTTTGAAAATGATAAAACTATACATATATTACAGGAAACTAAAAATAGAGGATGAGACTCATGGGTCATAAAAGAAAAAAAAGAATTAATTACTAAGGAAAAGAGAAGTAATTAAAATCATGAGCTTACAATCAGAGCTAGAAAAAATAAAACTGAAATCCCAGCAACTCTTACATGGTGTGATTCACATACAAAGAACTACAAACTCAGCTGTGTGAAGGAAATACATTGAATTTGCCTTCTCTTTCAGGCACCCTCCCCAAGTAAAGAAGATGCATATCTAAGCAGCTATAAAAGTGACTATACAGCATTCTCCATGAAGTGTGTAAAAAACAGTGACACATACACATTAGCCTTGTAGTCACAACCGGTGTGTGTCTCATGCTGGAAGAACTGCATTGCAGTATTCAAATACTTGGTGCAACCAAAGGAAGGGAACTACAGCATGTGTAGTGTCCGTAACCCCTTGGAGTGCACAGCGCCCTCAGGTACAGGACATGCCCTGTAGAGCCACAATAAATAGAGCTCCTTGTGATGTGGAAATATATTATGGATTTAGAACAATATGCATTACTACAGCTTCACAAACACTGGTATTTGTGGTTCAAATATGAGCCAGGTGGGCTGAAAAATGGTTGAACTGCTGGGCTCAAAGAGTCGTGATCGGTGGCATGAAGCCCACCTGCTGGCCCGTCACCAGTGGTGTACTCCAGGAGTTGATACTGGTTCCAGTAGTGTCTAATATCTTCATTAATGGCCTGCACAATGGAACAGAGTGCACCATCAGCAAGTTTGTAGATGATACAAAATTGGGAGGAGTGGTTGATACACCAGATGGTCGTGCTGCCATTCAGAGGGATCTCAACAATCTGGAGAAAGGGACAAGGAGGAACTCATAAAGGTTAACAAAGAGAAATACAAAGTCTAGCACCTGGAGAAGAATAATCCTATGCACCAGTCCCTGCTGGGGGATAGTCAGTTGGAAAGCAGCTTGGCAGAAAAAGACCTGGGGGTCCTGGTGGATGACATGTTGAACATCAGTCAGCAACATGCCCTGACAGAAAAGTTAAAGCCAACAGTCACCTAGGTTGCATTAGGAAAAGTGTTGCCACTGGGTGAGCTGGAGTACTAAAAACGCAAGTGAAAAGTGAGCCTACCAAAAAAACTTTGTTTGCTGTTATTTGTTATTCTTTATTATTATTTGTTTGGAAAGTAGGAAAAAAAAGAAACTACTTAAAGAAATTTACTTAAACACAATCACAAACTGGAAACAGCTTAGAATCAATCATTATTTCATGTTTCCTGACAGATGTTGATTATAAATGTGACAAATGTTTACCTAAATAGCCTGTTCTGAAGCGTCTCTAGTGCCGATAAGTTGAATTTGTATGAATTTTTTTCATTTTGACTAAAAAGAAAATTTCATTTTCTCTTCAGGTTATTCAACCCATTTTTCAACCATTACATTTTAAGTCAATGGCAAATAGAAAATCTTTTCACAAATGTAAGTCAAAATGTTTTGACTTTCTCTACTCCCTTTCTGGGTTTTGTTGGGTTTGGTTGGTCGGGCTTTTTGGTAGGCTTTTTTGCTTGCAGGGTTTTTTTAGTTCAGGTTTGTTTTTTTTTTTTTACTGAAACTTTCAATGCATTATTGAAAGCTGTGGTAATTCATGAAACTTCTAAAATTGTTTTTACCTGGAACACGTAACCAGCTCTTTTTTTCTAGTCAGATTAGATGAAAAAAATCAGATTGTTGAGTTTAAAATGTCACTTTTCACATTTAGTATATCTACATCCTATAGGCAGCAAAACCTAATGAGGATTTGTATTCTATACAATCATTTTTCTCATTTAGAACAGTTATATAGAAATGAATAGAGTAGCATGTCATTTAATATTACTGGTTTTTTCCTACCACTGCATTTTTGTGTGGTTGAAGAGTGTAAAGCTCGTTCTGTTACAGAAGGATATTAATGAATCCTTAAAATGCGGTGACAGATGGCAACATAGCATATATGCAAGAGAAGAATCATATCCAAGAACACAGAAATACAATATCACACTTCAGTAATTTTTTTTTTTTTTGAAAGCTTAATAAAGTACTAGCTAGTAGCTAAAGCTAGCACTAGAAAATGCTGTCAGCAAACACGTAGGAGTCAAAGTCAGAAAATTACCTAGGAAGTGATTTACACGGAGAGATAAAAAGTTCTTGATGTCCTATAACTGTTTCTCTAATGCATTTTGACATAGGTAATGTGAAAGTCCTTACGATCGTGGCACATTTATTTAAGAAATGTTCCAAATATTTACAATCAGGATTATGTTTAACATCTCAGAGGTAGATTATATAACCCTTACAACATAGCAGTTTCTTTTCCCACTACTCCTACTCATGCCAAGAGACCTGCTTGAATTATTAGATGATTAACATCATAGTAAAGCCAAGCACTTTTTTTTTAGCATTTTCAAGTCATATACACAATGATTTTGCCTAATACTAATACAATAGGACAAAAAGATTTGAACATGAAAGAACTACTTCAGGATATTCTAGTAAATAAAGAACACAGTAGAATTTCACAGAATTGTTTGGACAGCATTCAGAGAAATACAAATGCTTTTCTAATGCTGAACTTGAGGTATTTCTGAAAAGATGATTGTCCACTCGCTCTTTAAAACTTACTTTGAATTATGTTGTCACTTTCATTAAGGGTTTGAAATTAAAATTTACCTAAATAATATCTGATATCATCTGATAGTTCATCTCATTAAGGAGAAATATAGTGACCATTTGTTTATTAGATTCTTGTTAGCAAGTAGTCCAAATCATAACTCTTTACACAAAACACACAATAGGAAAATAAACTGAATCATACCTTAATATAAATATAACACCAATTGCATTAAGCCCATCAACGTATACTATAAATCTACCATTAGAACACTGAAGAAAATATTTTAGAGCTTCTAGTCAAAGACATATTTTTAAAACCTGATTTCTTAATGAAAAATTCAGGACAATAACTTTCAAAAGAGGGTTGTTCAAGGTTTTTTTCCATTCTCACATTCATAAAAAATCGGAAGCTTGTTATACTGCTACAAACCAAAATTGGTAGGATGACAATAAAAATCAGTAACCAAATCCTTAATATAACAAGCCCTCCTATACGCTCAAGAAGCGCATATGCCAGCTTCTATATTTCCACCAGAAAATTTCATGTGACAATAAACACCTTCTTAGTGTGGTGCTACAGTACAAATAATTTTTTCAAGTGCTCCAATGTACCTTTGCATCTAAAAGAAGTGAAGCAAAAGAGGAAGAATCCATATCAAAGATGGTCAGAAGAGGATATGCATTTCACTAGTTTTACAACAGCCTAGTCATACTGTAATTTTTCAGGAGAAAAAGCATATAATGGCACAACTGTAACTCTATAAGCTTCAGAAATGGTTGGAAACAAGTCACAGGCTGATTCGACCAAGTGTACAGTTCACACTAAGTGTAAACTCCAAACTTTTAAATTTCTTTCATGAGTACACAAAGACCCCACTGAACAGAAAAAAAAAAGATTGTATGGGTTTATTTGAAACTAGTTTCCCACTACAATATTGAAATGGAAACTGCAACAAAATCACAAGAACAAAAGAAAAGAATGTATTTATGAGAACACTAATATTACCTTTAATGAATACTGAAGAGGCAGCTGTCAGCTTAGATTTTAGTATAGTATCACTATCCACAGTCTTATTTTCATGTATGTAGGATACTAGTACTAAAATTCTTGGCATTTCAAAGCCAACAATTTAAAACTATCTAGTTGGACTATATGGGACACAGTTTAGGAAAAAAAAATAACGGTAAACATTTTGTATTATCAGAAATATTTGTATTATCAGAAGAAACTATATTTTACTACTTTCAGAAAGGTTTGTGTTCTTTTTCACCTGCTGTTATTTCAATAAGAATTAACAACTTACAAAATTTCCACTAAGCACCTAAAAATTGTATATTTGACAATCTAAGCCTACTGATACAAAAATCAGAAGTGTAACACCTTGCAGAACAGACATTCAGTCAAATGAGAATGCCCAAATTTTAACATAAAGCTAAGAGTAGATGGTTCACCCTGCTGAATTATGTAATAAATTTCAAATACTTAGTATCAAAGCAAGGAAAAAAAAACAAAACCACAAAGCATTAGTAAAGGGTTACAGATCCTTTCAGTTTTTCTTAAAACTTAAAATTGAATTCATTGCATCTTAACAAATTGACAATAGCTTACATGAAATAAATCCTGGGGTTGTCAAAAAGCTAAAGGAAAAATATGCTCTCTGGTTTAATCACTTGTAAAAAGAGTCTAGACTCCATAAAGTGATGGCAGATAAACCTTTTTTCCTTCATATCAAGATGGATCCCTTGCTCATTTCATATAAACTATCACCGAGGTATTGTATAACACCTTTGAGTCAAATCTCAAAGTCTCAGCTCTTACATGCACCATGCTTCACTATCTCAGGGCTAATCTTGCTAGGTCAAGCTAAAGCAAGGAGGAAAAGCACTAAAAGCAGCTCTAGAAAAAACCTGTACCGAATAATAAGGGAGCAGGAGTGTTTCAAGAGCTGGAAATTAAAAATCTTTGAGAAGCACTAAATTAATTTTGAAAAGACTACTAGACATGTTGATGGACAGGCTGGATCAATGGGCTGAGGCCAACTGTATGAAGTTCAACAAGGCCAAGTTCTGGGTCTGGCACATCAATCACAACACCACCATGCAATGTTACAGGTTTGGGGAAGAGCAGCTGGAAAGCTGCCCAGCAGGAAAGGACTTGGGTGTGTTGGTCGACAGCCGGTTGAAGATGAGTCAGCACTGTGCCCAGGCGTCCAACAGCATCCTGGCTTGTAATGGCTTGAAACAGTGTGCCCAGCAGGACTAGGGCAGTGATTGTCCCTCTGTGCTTGGCACTGGTGAGGTCACAGCTCAAATACTGTGTTCAGTTCTGGGCCCCTCATGACAAGAAGGGCATTGAGGTGCTGGAGCATGTCCAAAGAAGGGCAACAAAGCTGGTGAAGGGTCTGGGGCACAAGTCTTACAAGGAACAGCTGAGGGAACTGGGGTTTAGGCTGGAGAAAAGGAGGGTGAGAGGAGACCTTATAGCGCTCTACAACTACGTGAAAGAAGGTTGTAGCCAGGTGGGGGTCTGTCTCTTCTCCCAAGTAACAAGCAATAGGACAAGAAGCAACGACGTCAAGTTGCACCAGGGGAGGTTTAGATTGGATGTTAGGAAAAATTTCTTCATCAAAATGGTTGTCAGGCACTGGAACAGGCTGCCCAGGGAAGTGGTGGAGTCACCATCCCTGGAGGTATTTACAAGACATGCAGACGTGGCGCTTAGGGACATGGTTTAGTGGTGGACTTGGTAGTGCTATTAATGGTTGGATATGATGATCTTAAAGGTCTTTTCCAATCTAAACAATTCTATGATTGTATAATTAAAAGAGGGTATTTTGATTATACGGGATTTGATAAAATTGCACTAAACTATAAACTGAAATTCCCACTTGTCTGCGAAATTATTTGAAAGGTAATAATTTACATACTTTACTGTAAGGGAGAGGTGTTCACTGAGCTATAATTAAAGTTGTGGCACAACCTATGGAATTTAAGTTGTAACTGTAATATAAGGATGAAATTCAACTTCGTCCTATTGCAGTGTAGCGGGCTATCTGGACTACGTCTATGTGTACATCCAGCACACTGGATTCTCTGGATGATCCAAGGAAGTCTGTGCTAGGCAATGGACGAGCTTGAGAGGAAGTGTTTGACTGAAACCCTCCTTGACTTCACAGCAAAGCATGTGACTATTACAGGAGTTCTCCAGGTTCTTCAGCCAGTCCCAGAATTCCCCCAGGCAGCCTGTGCCAACCATAAACCAACTGACAGGCACTCCCTGAATCCTTAAATGTGTTGACAACATTCTGAGACAAGGACCTGGATGTCCTAGCAGCTTCCCCAGGTAGTTTCTGGTATAGCAATAATCTCTACCTTTTGTAGTAGAGAAGACACTTTGTCAGAAAGAACTTGCTGCAGATGAAGAAAAGATCCCATAGGGTGCTCTCTTGTTAAAATAGATGTTTTGCACAGAATTTAAGATAATCGATAGAAACATCATGCATAAATTGGAGTCATCATGCAGAACCACAGGTCAGCTGGACATAAGAATTCAGCAAAATGACAAAGAGTTCAAGGAGTCTTACTCAATCCAGCTCAAGACACCACATCAGCACCGTGAGAAAAGATTATCTAAATGAGCTGTTTATTTTAACAAGCACTCACTTTGCCTGTGAGTTTAATAAAAGCCTTCTTTGAATAGTTTTGGTTTCTCCTGGGTATCTTCAAACTCTCTTGTACTGTTTTGGCAATCAAAGGAAGTTGTAAACATCACGTAACTTATCCCTTACTAAATAATTAAATTAATTGATGGAGATTTGGATAACAATGAATGCATAATTTGTTATTATGTATAAAACATCTAGGTGGCTGAAAATTAATGGAATTATTCACAGTGAAACAAAACTATTTGATAAACATGAACTTACTGAACAACTACAGAATAATATTTGATACAAGTTTTACTAAAGAGACATAGTTCTTTAAATCTGATGTTCTTGAAAACTGGAGGACAGAAGGCTGAAGCTGAGAAAAGCACAGCACACAAGAGTGTTACGTCATGCCACCAAAATAAATTCTTAAGAGACAGAATACCATCGGTTTCTAGCCCAAAGTCAACACTAAGCTCTCCAATGAAACTACAAAACCCTAAACAATAAGTTAAATTGTGATATAATGAGATATGGACATGAGTCTACAGAAGACAGTGACAGGTAAAAAAAGGAAAATAAAGAAAAAAATGAATGAGATTTATTTCAAAATGTGAGTTGCAAACCCAGAAACTATATTATAGATCAAGGTGAGAGGAGGGTTCTCTTTTCAATGTATTATTTTCTGTGGTGACTGAAAGAAGCCTGGAGGTATTTTACACTGTAAAAATTTTGACATATTGGTTTGGGTAACGAGGAAGGTTAAGTAGAGGGCAGTTTACACCTTTTTCACTTCAGAAATGTTTAGACTTCAAATACTTGTTTTAACAATGTCTATTTTGGGGTTTCTGGTTCTTTAATTGAAATGTAAGCACCAAATATTCAACAGTGGTGTCCTTTACCAAAAACATTAATTAAATCAAGTAAAAGCAGTATTAATAAAGCCTAAAGAAAAAGTATACTCTGATTACCAAAAAAGACAAACTGGAAAAATAATCTTTAAAGTATTTAAAAATTAAATTTTAAAAAAGTAATTTAAAAATTAAGTATTTTGATTTATGTTTTTCACTAGTTCTTCAGTCTTTTTCACAATAGGATAAACATTAATATCAACATATAGGTAGACTCTGCAGTTTTAAACCATGCAGAATTTTAAAATATAAACAAATTTTAGTCTATGTTCATCCACTATAAAGCCATCATAAAGGGCAAAGACCCTAGTTTCCACTTCCATGGAAATGACCTTTAGAAACATGTTATTTGCCAGAGTTTGGTAAGTGGCAAAAGACTATTTAGTTCTCTTATTTGAGATGTCTTTGTTAATTTCCACTCATATCAAGTGCTGAGGGTTCCTAAAATCAAAATGCTGCTGTTTTGAGGAGTACCTTGTTCAGGTTGTTCAAAATGGATTGTTTTACACTTATATCTAGCCATAGCTTCTATTTGATTTCTTTCAAAATATGTAGTGTGTTTCATAAACACAAAAGAATTGATGGGAATGAGATACACACTTTGCAAGCAGTTTAAAAGCCAGCTTCAAAGATCAGAAGTTGGGATGCTACTGCATTGCTAGAACAGTGGTTCTTGGAATCTCTTAGACCACTCCCTTAGTGGTACCAATTAAAATTGTTGAGTGTAATGGGGGAGAGGCTTACAGAGAGGTCTATAATTTTTAGATTATCTGAAAATTTCACTTATCCAATTAACCTCACAGTTCAAAGATGTGGAGCTTTTATTTACTTTTTTTTTTTTGCTGTTGTTTTACAAAGAACTTTCCTTGAGAAACATATCTTCTTTGAAGTCTATGGCACTACATTAGGAGAACCTTCATCTGGCCATCCACAACTTCTTACCCTTCTTTTACCCGTGAATAGGTGGGAAGCTTCGGGTCCTAAGCATACAAGGGGTTTTACGTGGAGTGTTTTCCTTTGCCTTGGACATACCACGAATCTAACTTCTCCTGATTAATTCCATAGCATACAGAACTCTTTACTACACTTGAGAATTAACCAATTTCTTTTAGATAATATTTTTTCCACAAAAAAAATCATATTTTATCAAAAAACACAACAAATATTTTCCTACTAGCAAACCCCAAACATTTATATTACAAGTTGCCTCTTTGAAGCCTTCCTGGCTTAGTAGCTATCTGTTCCTTTTCCACTGTTTACATTAAGAAAAGTAGTTCTTATCAGTAAGGACAAGGGAAATAGTTATATAAGGCAAGGTAAATTTATGTTACCTTTTATGCTCAGAAATATAGAAGATACATTCTTTCAAAATATAAAAATCTAACGTTATTTAGTGAGCAAGCTGTGCTCACTGGACAAAGCACTTGTTCAGCTGAGGATTTAGTCTGTCATCTCCAAAACTCAAATGGTCTGACTGTCAATTCAGGTATTCCACTTTAGAGATGGTAAAGCTGTAACATTTTTATTATTTCTTTAAATAAAATATTTCACAGTCTCTAAGTCAAAAGATGTAAATGAAAAAGGAGTAATTCTCAGTGTTTTCTTTTGTCTCGACTTCATGAGCTTACTTCATTCTTAACCAGCTCAACTGCAGCCACCCATTCACTTTTTGTACTTCAGGCATAAAAAGCTGAGAGCATGTAAATACTATTTAACTTATATTCTTATAAGTATCAAAGAAATGTAATAGCACATGCATTTCAACTATTTCAAGCTTGAGGTTCTAAGGAGAGTAGACTTAAAAAAAAAAAGGCACAAAATAGTTAAATCAACTTACAGTATAGTCAGGCAGAGCCAGTTCTTTTGTAAATAGACAAGATTTCCCAGTAAAACAAGAACACGCTTCTAAAAGACTGATCATGCAGTCAGGTTATTTTAAAAATAAAAAATACTTTCTGATTTACCAAATCAGAAAGTAAACAATTCACGAATAACTGAAGATGAAATTTAAAAAATATTCAAATTTCATTTTTGTCTTCAATTCAAATGGCTGTTTCCCTGTCTCACAGCAGAAGCAATTCAGGAAAAAAGAGTTAACTTTTGTAAAGTGAAACAGATGACAGACTTTGTTATTCCAGTGACTATAAGGAAGAAACGCAGCTCATTTAGCTGAACCTCCTTGCAAGGGTGTAAACAAGGGAGAGTTAATAAAGTGGGAGCAGTCTGAAAAGTCAGAGAAGAAAATAAAGCCTTTAAGATGAGGGTTTAACCAAACGAATTCAGGAAAAGGGAGAGCTAAACAAAAATGTAAAACAAAACTTGGACTGCAGTAACTTCAGTGTGTTACAAGACACGATACACAAGCAAGTATCAAAATACAGGTTTGGTAATAGCATTATATGTTTGACAGCAGTTAAAGAACCCTTCTCTACCCCCCAGCATTTAAAAAAAAAAAAGTGCATGGTGACTGTGGTTTTGAAAAGTCCCATTACTGCAACAGATAAACAAGACTTTTATAAATTCATACACTAGATAACCTTCACTTATCTACATTCTTGGTCTTTTTTGTCATTTTAAATCTCTTTGATACTGGATAACATGCTTCCTGACTTTATCAATGAAACTCATATTTTATAAATGGCATATAAAGAAAAATCCTTTTACTGGGACACAGCTAAGCTTTTTTTTCTGAAGACAAAATGACTACAGAAAAGTAAAGCGCATTCAGCTGACAAAGCAGTAGAAACTATAGGAAACACACCAGCAAACAGGTATTAACTGCTTTTCTCTTTAGACATCAAGGGTCATTATAGAGAAAAATAGTAAATTGTTACTAAGCAGCTATATGCTGTAAATCTTTACAGCTTATCCTATGATTTACAGAAGGACATGTAGGAAAGGAGAGGAAGTCAACAATTTGTCTCAAATGGCTTAGGAGGATCTGGTTATCAGTTACAGAGGTATCTCTGGCTACATCCATATTGTCTTCTGCAGGCATAGCAACATGTTCCATAGTGTGAAACAGACAGCCCACACTCTCAAAGCTTCAGAGTCTTACTGGGATAACCAAGTTGATGAAGCAGAGGGATATATTGTGGGGACAGAAAATTTTGTATCATGAAAAGCTGGATTAAAAAGTTATTATCATAAATTTACATGTCCTCTTACTAAAAAGGACATAAACTTTGTGCTCACCTATGTGTAGGACTAGTTGTTATTTTAGCTCTTTAACTGGAACTACTTGCTATGACAGAATGCATCATATGACCAAGCACCCTGGTGAATCATTGTCACATGGCTGCTGCCCTCTCCGGTGTGTGTTCCTGTCTGACAGAGTCAACCCCTGAAATAGTCCTAAAGCCTCTTTAGCTACCCCTCCTACTCCACTCTGGTGAGACCCCACCTGTAGTACTGCATCCAGCTTTGGAGTTTTCAGCACAGGAAAGACATGAACCTGTTGGATCAGGTCCAGAGGAGGCCACAAAGATGATCTGAGCGCTAGAGCACCTCTGCTGTGAGGACAGGCTGAGAGAGTTGGGGGTGTTGAGCCAGGAGAAGAGAAGGCTCCGAGGAGACCTCATAGCAGCTTTCCAGTACTTAAAGGGGCTTGTAAGCAAGATGGGGACAGGCTTTTTCACAAGGCCGCGACAGGACAAGGGGTAATGGTTTTAAACTAGAAGAGGATAGATTCAGACCAGATATAAGGAGGAAACTTTCTACAATGAAGGTGGTGAAATACTGGGACAGGTTGCCCAGAGACATGGCAGATGCCCTTCCCTGGAAACATTCAAGGCCAGGCTGCTCTGAGCAACCTGACCTAGTTGATGTCCCTGCCTGTGGCAGGGGGGTTGGACTAGGTGACCTTTAAAGGTCCCTTCCAACCGAAACCACTCTATGATTCTAAACAGAATCAGAGAATAGTTGAGGTTGGAAGGGATCTCAGGAGGTCATCCTGTCCAAACCTCCTGCTCAAGCAACGTCACCTAGAGAAGGCTGCACAAGACTTAAATATTACCTCTTTGTGTGAGCATGAACTTCTAAGGAGGTATACTCCATGTGACTTATAAAACTGCTAATTTCTAATGGAATATTCGTAGAAGGGAAAAATAGGTGAAAACTGAACAAAACTAACACTCACTGTTTCAGTTATGTAAGAGTTAGGAATGACTACAGAAACCATGGAATGCAAATAAGTTATTTCTTGAACTTGGCTTTCCTTGAGAAATTGTGTAGACACTATTTACGAACACTCTATACTGTTCAATCAAAAAATTACTTCTAAAACTGGAAAACAAGAGAAATGCCATACTATTTCCTTGTAAGTGCTTGAAAGGATCTCAGAAACCCGGCTAATGGTGTAATAAAAATTTTAAAAGACACTGATTTATTCAAGAGCATATTCCTCGTCTTTAAGAGACAGTTTATAAACAAAAAAATAAGAGAGCTTGCTCTCTAAAATAAATATAAAAACTTCTCGAAGACATCATTCAACTTTCTAAATAAACAATGCTACAAATCCTTATTTATGAGTGACGATAAATTTCTGTACTGGATTGTCTAAATGATTGAAACATTTCTCTGAAACTTTGAGTCATGACATCAACACTTTGACGAATGCACTACTTGAAAATTTTTCATGCTTCTTAATTTGAATGCTATATAAGTGTTTAAGTAAAATTTCAGGATATCATGTTGATTACAGAATTATTTGATATATTGAAAAATTCCTTAAGGGAATAGACTTGCATCACAAAATATTTAAAAATTTCTATTTTTTGTAAATCTAATAACTGGGTGATCAAATGTAAGGTTTGCTGAGTAGCACAGAAGTCAGAGATCCATAGTGGGTCTCTGAAGATGATAGAAGAACAGATCTTGGATGATACCAAGAAGGATGTTGCAAGCTTATCAGCTGGAAACAATACTGCCTTGAGATAATTTTTTAGAATCACTTTTATCCTCCAATTTTGGAAAGAAAGAAAGAAAGAGACTGTTGACCTCTGCCGTTTCACAATATTTAGTAAGAGTGTATAGTAACTTACATAATTATCTGGTATTTATAAAGTACATTTAGTTTTCTAATTTTCTGTTACCCCAGAGATTTTTTTTTTAGCTGTTCCTTCACTCTTAATATTCCAAATTTCCCTTACTAATTCCTACTTTGATGGCATTCTAAAATTGCTCTTATTTTGTTAGTTAGGAAAATTCAAGTAGACTACCAGACTAGAATTCATAACTAGAAATGTTACTGAACATAATATGTACTGCTTATTATTACAACAATACGCTAGCATTCCATAGAACTGAAGAACATGTTAAAGGAGAGACGTTAATACTCTAGTTAAAAAAGGAAACTGTTTTATATCCCTGACAGGTGGTCATTCTTCTTCCAAATAAAATTCTCCAAGTTTTATTTCTGGGTTGTTTCTATCAACATTAATCTAAGAAGGAAGTGTTTTCTTGGAGATTAAAATTCATCAACTCAGCTACATTCTGTTGGGTTTCCATCATTTTCTTGCTATTAAAATAGAGTCACTTTGATAATATTGAGTAGAAAGTAAAGGATAATAGAAAAACAATGTGTTGAAGTTATCTTTGATGCCCTACTGCCTTTAAGTAGTGAAAGTTAACTGCTGAGCACAGCAGTGAGTGAAGGACTCACACAGTGAGCAGCTGCCTACTTTGGAATAACATGTGTTTAAAAATACTTTCTGTTACAGGTAATTTTGTATTTACAGTCCAAAAAGCCTCAGCTGCTCTCAAGGACAAAGCTCATGGTACCAAGCTGTTGAAAAAGTGATTTCCTGATTTCTTTTAGATAGAGGCTTTACTTTTTCTTTAATTTAAAAATCTTACATAATAAAAACAGACACATGTGGATTAGAGAAAACAAAGCAAGAACACAATTCTGTAAAAAGCTAAGATACACTCAATCCTTTCTCAAGTCATTCAAATCTAGGGTGCTCCACAGTGTAAGGAGGCACTTAAGAACTCACCTGAATTTCACATAACGAGGACAACTTTTATCACTGTAATAGGTCAGACCTGCTGACATATTCAGCGTTCTCTGCACGGTTCCTACAATGTAAACTGCATGTCAAGCTGTTGCAAACTACTGGTTATGATATTACTGGCACAAATGCCCAGTTTGCATAGAAACAGCATATGGCTCCCAGTCCTAACTTCAGGTCAGAGACTTAACACAGACTAAGAGCACTACTCTTCAGTAAGCATCTCCAGCTGTTCGTTGGGGGCTGTCACAATGAGGTTGTCACTGTTTAAGTCCAGTCAGCAACGAAACACCAAGCAGCTGCTCGCTCACTCCTCCCCCCCTCCCAGTGGGACAGGGAGGAGAATCAGAAAGAAAGTAAACCTCATGGGTTGAGATAAGAACAGTT